>NW_028258197.1:1582448-1737901 GCF_053883595.1 Heterocephalus glaber | reverse complement strand
GGAAGAGGAGGCCCAGCAATGTCTGGTGGAGGAGGAGGCGGAAGAGGGCCAGCAATGGCTGGTAGAGGAAGAGGAGGAGGAGGAGAGGCAGCGATGTGTGGTAGACTAGGAAGAGGAGGAGGAAGGCCAGCAATGTCTGGTAGAGGAGGAGGAGGAGGGCCAGCGATGTCTGGTAGAGGAGGAGGAGAAGGAGGAGGAGGAGAGGCACTAATGTCTGGTAGAGGAGGAAGTGGAGGAGGGGGAGGGCCAGCAATGTCTGATAGAGGAGGAGGAGGAGGAGGAAGAGGAGGCCCAGCAATGTCTGGTGGAGGAGGAGGTGGAAGAGGGCCAGCAATGGCTGGTAGAGGAAGAGGAGGAGGAGGAGGAGGAGAGGCAGCGATGTGTGGTAGACTAGGAAGAGGAGGAGGAAGGCCAGCAATGTCTGGTAGAGGAGGAGGAGAAGGAGGAGGAGGAGAGGCAGTAATGTCTGGTAGAGGAGGAAGTGGAGGAGGGGGAGGGCCAGCAATGTCCGGTAGAGCAGGAGGAGGAGAAAGGCCAGCAATGTCTGGTAGAGGAGGAGGAGGAGGAGGAGGAGGAGGAGGAGGAGGAGGAGGAGGAGGAGGAGGAGGTGGCGGAATGGTAGTACACACCTGCAGTCGCAGCCAGCTTTGATGGCAAAGGAGCAGAGAAGACAGCTGGCATGAGACAGGTGATGCTCTTCTGAAGCTCCAGTGTGCCTCAGGATCACTTAAGTCAGCACAAGATTTGTGGTCGTCATGTATACAAGGCTCACAGGTAGCACCTAGGAGGAAGTGGCTATTCTCTTAGGACAGCTTTGCCCTCTTAAACTCCATAGGAGCAGGTCCTGAGCTGCTGGAGGATGATTTGGTGGCTCATTTAGCAGCTGTGTGTGCAGAAGCCTAGAGAGAGGATGAGGTGACCCTAAAGGCCAGCTTCCCCCTAACTCTGGCCTCATGAGAGGCAAGGAGGCCAGAGTTAGAGGCCAGCTTGCAGGTGTGGTTTGAGGCAACCTTGCTTGTCATGACCCCAGATCCCCCATCGTGCACTGTGGTGCTTGGGGCTTCCTCTTCCCATTAAAGAGCTGCTCAGTGCCTCAAAGGGAGTTATAACATGGGGGCATCTGTTTCCTCCCACAGCCCTCTGGTGTAGCTGAAGCTGCCAACATCGCTGAGCCTGAGCTTTGGTCAGGCACCTTTGAGAAGTGCTGTCTGTTGTGGTGTATTTGAGTCATAGCCCTGGGTATGGGGGTATGTGGCTGTGGCAGAGGCAGAGGCAATGGCAGTTCCAGGAGGGAAAAGAGCCTGGGTGACATTAGAGACCACCTGGGAGCTGTCATGGTTCCCTGGGCTCATAATTGTGAATAAGGAATCCCCAAGGACTGGGTGTGTTGTGCTGCTTGAGGCTGGAGTAGAGGCTGGGGCCAGTCCTGGAGATGTAGCTCCCAGGGCTTTGAAATGGAGGCCACTAGGATAAGTGGCTGCTCCATGCTGCTGCCTATGCCTATCAATGGCCCCCAGTATGGGCAGCTTGCTAGAGGCAGAGTTAATGTGATGTTTCCCTTGTGTGGCCTGGTTTAATGGTTCCCTTGTATGGCTGGGGTTCGGTGTGGGCAGGGTGGAGGCTGTGGCTGCGCTGCCACTGGGCAAGTCACAATAGCCTGTGCAGAGGGGAAGGAGTTCCCACTGGAGCCAGTGGGAGGCCCCAGGAGGAGAGGATCAGGGTGCGGGTGTGGTATCCATAGGGGTGACCCCGTCATCAGGCCCTGATGTGTCCATAGGGGTGACCCCGTCATCAGGGCCCGATGTGTCCATAGGGGTGACCCCGTCATCAGGCCCTGATGTGTCCATAGGGGTGACCCCGTCATCAGGCCCCGATGTGTCCATAGGGGTGACCCCGTCATCAGGCCCCGATGTATCCATAGGGATGACCCCGTCATCAGGCCCAGATGAACCCATAGGGGTGAACCCTAACTGAGGAGCAGAGCCTTGGGTTTGGGAGGATGAGAACAGGGCCCCAGGAGGTGCTGTGAGAGATGTGGCACCTGCTGCTGCTGTATTAGAGGCCCTTGGATTCAAAGGGCCCGGGTCCTCCCCATTCTTAGTGGGCCCCCAGGTGAGTTTCCTCTTTTCCTTTCCATGAGGAAAGCACTCCCCAACTGAAGGCCTAGGCAAAGCAGGAGTCTTGCCTCTCCTGATGCTGTCCTTGCCAGCAGCAGGAGATGGGACAGGTGCCGAGGAGCTGGGGGCAGCATCTGTGGTGTGTGAGGAGGGGACTGGAAGGGGCTGTGAGCTCAAGAGGGGAGCAGCTAAAGTGGACTTCCTCTTAGACCCTGGCTCCACTGAGGTGGCCACAGCAGCAGGTGCCAGGGGGCCCCCTGAGACCTTGGAATCCTGCTTCTTTCTGTTCTTAGTCTCCCTTCCCTTCCTGTTGGGCACTGCAGGGACAGAACATGGAGCAGTCCCTGGGGCAGGCAAGGGAGGAGGGCAGGAAGGCTGTGTGGTCTTTCTGACCTTGGCCTGCGATTCCCCCAGCAGGATTTCATTTATGCGCCGCCGTGCAGCCTCCTTCTCCCCAGCTATGTCTTCAGGGGTTACCTCATAGCTTAGTTTAGGAGGTGGTAACAGGGTCAGAGGGACCCCTTGCCTAGGCCTCAGAAGGGGAGTTTTGCGTTTTCCTCGTCCAGAATCCTCCACTGTGGGCACGCAATTCCTCCTTGTTTCTGCCTGCCTCGATGTCACGTCTGCCACTTTGTTTCCAGTGTTCGAGGGAACTTGTGGGCCTGAACATGAATACTGGAAGCCATTCTCCCTTGGATCTTTGGAGGGCCCCAGAAGTGGCCTAGTGTGAATTGTGGCTAGAGCCCTCCTTTGCAGTCCTGCCAACCCTCCACTTGAGCTGTATGAGCTCGTGATGGCATTTCGCCGAATCAACGAGCTCACACAGGAGGGCTGGGAGCAAGGGTCAGGTTTATCTCTGGAGCTCTGCCTGCAGTACTTTCTACGTAGAGGCCCAGGTCTTGGGACAAAAGGAATAACACCTTGCTGGCCTTCAACGGGCCTGAATGCAGATGGTAGCTTCCCAGGACCATAGGTGCCCCTCCTGTGCTGAGCCTGTTGCTCCATGAGCCCAAGAGCCAGTTTGCTCAGTACTGGGGGATGAGCTACAGGGTATCTGAAAACCGCCTGCAGAGAGCACCAGCTTCCTCTGAATACAGCCTGCTGGTTGAGGCAGACAAGGGTCTACCAGGAACAGGAAGTGTTTGGAATAGTCTTTCCCCAAAGCTGATGTGAACCCCAGAATGCTGTGGGACGTCTAGAAGTGGATCCACCAGAAAAGGTGGCTAAGCGGGATCCACTCACCTAGGGTTCTTGGGCAGGTGTGGTGAGGGGCCCGGGAGATGAGCCCCAGGAGCGAGTTTCTGCCGCCCCCCATTGGGGGGCGGTTTGCAGGGCTGAGGGGCAAAGCTAGCCCAGGGAACTGCCCACCAGAGCTGTCGGGTAGTGTGGGATACTTCTTTTTCAAAAACTGGGGGAGCGTACCTCTTGGAGCCGCCAACTGCTCCGCAGTCTCAACCGCAATGTTACCTTGTTGCTGGGACCGCGCGCACAAAAGGTAAGGCAGCGTGGGTGTTTACACTGGGGCGCGAGAAGGAAGAACCTGCATGCGCACAAACGGTAAAAAGCAGCTCTCGCGCCCAGCAACAAAGTAACATTGCGGTTGACGCTGTGGAGGATCGCGGGCACAAACGGTAAAAAGCAGCTCTCGCGCCCAGCAACAAAGTAACATTGCGGTTGACGCTGTGGAGGATCGCTGGCACAAACGGTAAAAAGCAGCTCTCGCGCCCAGCAACAAAGTAACATTGCGGTTGACGCTGTGGAGGACCGCGCGCACAAACGGTAAAAAGCGGGCGGGGCGGGGCGGGGCGGGGCGGGGCGGGGGGGGGGCCCGGGGGTTTAGCTCAGTGGTTTCGCCACCTGTTGCGCAAGCGCAAGGACCCCAGTTCGATCCCCGGTACCCAAAAGAAAAAAAAAAGTAAAGCAGCAGGGAGGAAAGTCCCTTCAGCGTGCTGGGCTCCTGTACCTATCTTCCTCAGGAGTGGCAGAGGGACTTTCCTCCCCGCTAAATTGCAAAAACGTTGCAAACACCCACGCTGCTTCTTACCGTTTGTGCGCATGGGGGTTCTTCCTTCTCACACCCACGCTGCTTTTTACCGTTCGTGTGCATGCTGGTTCTTCCCCGTAGCGCTCCAATGCTGTGTTCCAGCACCAAAGTATTGATTTTTGTGTGTTGACCTTGTATCCAGCTACTCTACTGAATTTGGTTATTAAGTCTAGAAGACTTTTGGTGGAGTTCTTGGGGTCTTCTATATAGAGTATCATGTCATCTGCAAATAATGACAATTTAACTTTGTTTCCTATCTTTATTCCTTTTCTTTTTGTCTCTTTTCTAATTGCTGTGTCTAATGTTTCCAATACTATATTGAACAGGAGTGGTGATAGTGGACATCCTTGTCCTGTCAGCTTCAGGTTCTTGTATAATGAAGTCAATCTTGTCAGGCCAAGGAAATAAAATAATTGCTTACTGTAAAAATAAAAAAAAAACCTCAATTCAAGAGCCGAGGAAGAGATAGTGTTTTCAGCAAACGGCACTAGAACACCTGGTATCCGTATATAAAAAATTAACCTCAACCCTTTATTTCCATACATGAAAATAACTTGAAGGGATCTATGAACCTAAATAAGAAAGCCTAAAAGTATAAAACTTTAAGAAAAAATTATAAGGGAAAACGTTTATGAATTCAAGGTACGCAAGAACTACCTAGTATACAAAAGACATCATGTATAGAAGAAAAAAATTGATAAATGAGATTCCATCAAAATTTAGAACTTTAAATGACATCATTAAAATGAAAAGTAGTCCTTAAATAGACCATATTTACAATGCATATAACCTATGACCAGAATACATAAAGAACTCTTACAGCTCATTAATAGACAACCCAATTAAAAAGTAGACATAAGAAGATGATAAATAGCCAGTATAGCACAAGGAAAGGCATGCAACTCTAGAATCAGAAAAATACTAATCAGTACAATAACAAGATTGAATTATACACTTATTAGGGAGATGAAGTTAAAAGTTTTAAAAGACTTGTCATGACTTTTTCTTTTTGTTGGATTCTCCCCCTTTGCGTTTAATTTGTCACGCCCTATGGATTCATTCTGCTGGGTTTCCTGGGATTGTGATCCTCCTTGTCTTTTCCTAGGGTATTGTCTAAAATTTTTTGGAGTGCCGGTTTGGTATTCATGAAGTTCCTGAGGAAGTACCCACTACTTCTTATGACACAGGTATCCCACCAGCCTTACCCTGGAAGGTGCTTAGGAGAATGGTCCGAACACCGTGTTTCAACTACACCTGGTAAGTTCTTAACAAAATAGTTTAGGCTGGGGTGATTTATACACAATAGGAACTAGTTTCTGGGAAGTCTAGGAAGTCCAAGATTGAGGCACCTGCTGATTCAGTGGGGGTTTTTGTTTTTTTGTTTTGTTTGGATTTAGTTTTTTGAGACAGAGTCTCGCTGTGTAGTTCAGACTAGCCTCTAATTCAAGGTGCTCCTCCTGCCTCACCCTCCTGAGTGCTGGGATTATAGGTGTGTGCCACTACACCTGGCTGATTCAGTGTTTAATGGGAGCTCATTCTCTGCTTCCAAGATGGCACCTTGTTGCTGTATCCTTCAGAGGGAAAAACATTGCCCTCACACAGCCAAAGGGGCAAAAAAACCACAAAGGCATCCTCAAAGCATGGTTTTGTTTTGGGGTGTTTTTTTGTTTTGCTTTCTTTTGTTTTGTTTTTGTTTTGTGTTGTTAGTACTGGGGATTGAACCCAGGCCCTTCACAATGAGCTACATCCCAACCCCTTTTTAAATTTTGAGACAGTCTTGCTAAATTCAAGGCTGGGCTTGAGTTTACAATTCTCCTGCCTCAGCTTCCCAGAGTGCTGGGATTAGAGTCATGTGCCACTATGCCCGGCTCCTCAAACCCTTTTATAAGAACATTAATCCTATTCATGAGGGTGGAACCTGGTGACCTAACCACGTGCTAAAGGCCAACCTCTTAAGGCTATGGCTTTGGGAAATAAGCTTCAACATGAATTCTGGGGGGACATAAACATTTTAATCATGACTGTATCTTTTTTTTTTTTTTTGAGGTACCAGGGATCAAACTCAGGACCTTGCACTTGTGAGGCAGGTGCCATGCCACTGAGCTAAATCCCTGGCCTGATATTGTATCTTTTAAAAATTATTTAGGCTAGGTGTGTAGCTCAGTGATAGAGCACTTGTCTAGCATGCTCAAGGTCCTGGGTCTGATGTTCAGCACTGGGGGAAAAATTAAAAATAATTAAAAGGCATTCAGGGTCTGGGGATTTAGCTCAGTGGTTCTGCTGCCTGCCTTGCAAGCGCAAGGTCCCAAGTTCAATCCCCAGTATCAAAAAATAAATTTTTTTTTTAAAGTAAAAGGCATTCATATGTATATAGTAATAATAGTTAAACACTTGCTACTAGCTGGGTGTGGTGGTGCATCCTTGTAATTGCAGCATTCTAAGGAGGCTGAGAGAATCTAGCTGAGGAGGCTGAGAATCATTCTAGGAGAATCACCAACTTTGAGACCAGCCTGGACAACTTAGCAACTCAGCAAGATCCTGTCTCAAAATAATAATTAAAAAAAATTTTTTAAGGCTAGGGATGTAGCTCAACAAGAAGATCCTGGGTTCAATCTCTAATATTGAAAAGAAAAAAAGAAAAAAATTGCTGCTAATCATAGTTCCTATGTGTTAGACACTGTTTTCAGGGTTTGGGGTTTCTCATATAATAGATGATTGTGCTTAAATGTAAATAAGTAATTATATTAAGTAATCCTCACAGCAGCTCTGTGAGGTAGGTACTAATAATATCTTCATCTCGAAGACCAAGAAAGGGAGACTTCACAGTCAAGGGGCAGAGTCAGGAGGAAACCCAGTCTGCTCTGGAGCCTGCAGTCCTACAGGGTACTTGAAACAATGTCACACTCAGGAGGAAGTTTTCCAGACTCCTCAGGAAGAGGACAGAGACTGGCAGTTCCTGGAAGGACATCATTTAGGGATTCCCAGGCTCCCAAACCCACCCAGCTTTGTATCAGTTACAGATCCTCTGGCCCACTCATGCCACCTGCAGGGCAGAAGCAACAAACCTCAAGTCTGTGGTTCTCAAGGGCCTCTACTGCAGCTGATGCAGGCACCAGACACTGGGACCCTCAAGTCCACCCCGCCCCTACCAAGAAGCCAAGGCTTAGCAGAGCTGGTGTAGGCTCCTTACAGAGAAGGGCTGACCCAGGAGGATTCCCACCAGGGCAGAGATATGGAGGAGAACTCAGGTCCGGGGTCCCCTCAGACACTGTCCTCTCTGGGGTGACCTCTGGCAGGCAGGTGTCAGGTTTTCTCTGAATTGGGAGTTAATGCTGGGGCAAGTGAGCTTCTCTCTGAAGACTGGACAGAGTAGAGACAAGTTTGCAGAAAGCCGCTGCCTGAGCATAGGACGGCCAAGGGGGTTGGGCTGGCAGCACACAGAATGTCACGGGCTGGTCATGACAAATGTTGAGCTATGTTGCTCATCTGAGAACGACATGAGGCCCTTGGGTTACCCATGGATCCCATGGACTGAGATGAGCCTTGGTTTGGAAGCCCCACAGCAGATGACCCAGTGTGACACTGCTTAACAGCGAGAACGCTACATCCTCGGTTTATTCTTTACGAATATTTTTTTTTTTTTTTTTTTTTTTTACTAAGAGTACTTGCTTAGTTTGACCACGAGGTAGTGCTAGCTGACTTGGTAGGTATTGTGGACTTGAAAATCTCAAATTGCACCCTTATTAATTGACCGAATCTCGATTTTTTTTTTCCTATTCTGCACCTTCCAGATTTTCTACAATGAGCTTGCATTACTTCCACAACAGCAGAATAGGAGGGGGCAGTGGTAAGGAATCACCATTCAGTGATGAACGTAACTTTGGTATATTAACTTTAATGGTTTTAATGCTATGATATGTATACTTGTTTATTATTTTAAAACTTGATGTTATAATAATTTTCTATTGTACTACAAATCTTTCATAAATCTGTTTATTGCTACACCCTATACAGTGACCACAGATTGAGAGCTCACTTGGACCAGGAAATGTATTATTTTATGTGCATCTTGACTTAATCTTCATATGACAGGGCTTCTACCATGAGGTGGATACAATCAGTACCATATTATACCCATCAGTAAAGTGATGGTTTGAGAAATTTACTGGATATTATCATGACTTAATTACTCATCTAGTGTGTCCAGTTAATTTAATGCCCAGTTTCATTATTATCAATAACACACAGAAGGGCTGGGGATTTAGCTCAGTGGTGCTGGGCCTGTCTCAGAAGCGCAAGGTCCTGAGTTCAATTTCTGGTACCAGGAAAAAAAAAACTAAAAATAACACACAGAAAACATCTCTTTGTAGAAAACTTTGTCTGGATTCAGGAAACATTTCTAGAAGTGAACTTTTCCAGCCTAGAATTTTTTTTTTTTTTTGGTACTGGGGCTCAAACTCGGGACCTTGCAACCTGCAAGGCAGACAGCAGAACCACTGAGCTAAATCTCCAACCAAAAATTTTTAAAGATTCGTTATGAATAATCAGTGACAAAGATGAAAAAAATTTCAGGAAAATCTGACCTCTGGCTGGATATTATATGACATCAGGGGATTATTGTTAATTTCTCTAAGCATGTTAAAGGTATTGTGGTTATGTGTTTTTTGTTGTTGTTGTTGTTGTTGGGGTTTTTTGGTACCAGAGATTGAACTCAGACCCTTGCACTTGCAAGGCAGGCGCTGGAACCACTGAGCTAAATCCCCAGCCCATGGTTATGTGTTTTTAAAGAGCCTTTACCTAGTGAAGTATATATGAGTGAAGTAACATCTAGAATTAAAAAAAAAAATCCAACTAAGAGAGGACTAGGAGACTGATGAAAAAAATTAGGCATGTGTTACACATTGATAATGCCAGGTTACACATACACAGCTATTGATCTACTAATCTCTCTATCTGTGTATATATTTGAAAGCTTCTAAGATAAAAATTTAAGATATAGCTATAAAAAATGATCTTCACCTTGAGACCATAATGTTAAGTGAAATAAGTTAGATACACAAGCTCAAATATCACATGGCTTCTCTTATATGAGAAACCCAAAGTACTGTGTAAATCATTTAAAGAGCAAAATGAAAGACAGACCATAGGAAACAGGGAGATAGATCTTTTGCAAATGGGAAGGGGAACTAGAGATTGGGGGAAGGATAAAAAGAATTGAGATGCGTTATGTACATGTACCAGCTCCCCATAATGAATGTGATCATTATGTAATCCAAACATGAACTAATAAAAAATAAAAACAAGCAAGCAAACAAATGATCTTATTGTCCACAGGGGAAGACATCCCCTTGATCCCTATTTTGTTTAAATAGTGAGAAAGCCAGCAGAAAAACCTGTCAAGAACACTAGCTTAATCCCTCAACCCCAGCAAACAAGTTAAATTCTCCCTGAAAGCAAAACAGATCAATTAATTTTGTTTTGTTAAGACTTACTTTTTTTTTTGGTACCAGGGATCGAACTCAGGTCCTTGCACTTGCGCAGCAGGTGACAAAACCACTGAGCTAAATCCCCAGCCTGAGACTTACTTATTTTTAATAGGATAAAGGATCTAGAGATCGGGTTCTTGTTCTTTTAAGCCTCTGAGAATACTTTTCTAAATGATAATCAATATATTTATGATAAATTTACATACACACATCCTAGCCATAGTTTGATACAGGTTTTGTTAAATTTCTGGAAATTTCCAGTGTTCCATTTTATAGTGGAGAAACTGACCTACTGTTTTAAATTGAAAAAAGCGGAATGTTTTGTGTTTAGAAGCAGGTGAGCATTGGAGACTGTCCCTCAGGGAGGGTCACAAGCATCAAAAGTCGCGAAAAGTTGTCTGGCACTTTTGCATGTGCACATACATCCTGATTTTACTCGGACCCCATCCCTCTTTATCCTCTGGGTCAGCACCTTCTTTCTTTTCACCCTCCCACACCCTCTCCCCAGACACACAGGCCCCACCTGGATGGCTTGGCCAGCATCAGTAGCCAGGCTCCGTATCATATGAGATTAGTGCAGCTGGTCCTCCGAAGCCTGAACCCGAAAGAGGAAGCGGGGCAAAGACTGTGGAGAACACACTGCCCCCTCTCAATAGGTCTTTTTTTTTTTTCCCCAGAGCCTTAAGGGAAAGCAAAATGCCTCCTTCCTCATTTTTCCCCAGACTTGGGACAGAAACAAGAATTTTTACCTATCCTTATATATTCTATATGGTTTAGAAAATAAAATATTCTCAGGCAGAGGCTTCACTTTCTTAAACAAATACTGCCACAGCAGGGTTCTATGAGGTAGGTTCAGTTGATATTGGAAAAAAGACCATTACAATCACTGCCCCATCCTGCCCCCGCATAGAGTGGAAGGGTTTTTGACTTTTCCCCTGGTCTTGGAAACTTCCTCCTAAGGATTCATACTAGAAGGTTTGTGCCTTTTCTTCCTTGTCGTGGGCTGCTCTGTTCCCTCTACGGGACCTGTCGGTTTGCAGCTTCTGAGGCATAGAAAGAAATGATCTCTGCCACACTCCTGTGGTGCAAACACAGACCTGGCTCACCCCAGCAACTTCGAGCCTAAAAGTACCTCAACTCACTGTGGGAGAACCGCTTTCCTTCTTTCCTTCTCGTTGAAAAGGCTGGAGTCACACAGGACTTTTCCCAAATCTAGCTGAACAGAATGTGTACGTGTAAAAGAGTGACAGGGGTTTCCGTGAGCCCAACAGGCCCAGGAGAGGGGTCTTTGCCATCTCCTGGTGGACGTCATTCCTTCAGCAACAAGGGATTCCCGAGGGCCATGACAGCCTAGTCTTGGAGAAGGAGGGGAGGACAAGAGACTTTCCCTGCCCTCCTGAGGTTGCAGAGAGGAGTGGAAATGCCAGCACTTGCTTGAATCACTCTTTCACTCAGTGCCAAAAAGCAGACACACAGAGGGGGCCTGGGCCACTCTCAATTTACACCTCAGTTCCAAAGGAAAATTTGCCAAAGTGACGGGCTCGATTCATTTTTGGAGGAAGGAGAATTTAAGCCTCGCCAAGTCTGGAAAGGACTGAAAGGAATCTGAGAAGGAGGAAGTGGATAATGAGGAAAAGGTTGGGATTAGATATGGATTGAGGACCAGAAGAGGTGGGGGAGGTTTCAAGTTGTTCCTGGGGCCCTCTTCGTCAGCATAAAGGTTAAATGGAATTATAAGAGATTCATAATTCTACAGCCAAGTTCTTGAAAAGGTCACTGAGATACAATCCCAGCTGCAAGAGAGCCTTGAGTGATGCCAGGCAGGGCCCGGGTGTTATGTCCTTCCGACAAGAGCCAGCAGGTCACCTCCATGGCTCGCTGCCTGCTGTGAGTGCTGCCTGCTGTGAGTGATGCCTCCTAGCTCTTTACCCACAGGCGAGATCCCCACAAGTGAATGCCAAATTGTATCAAGCATTTTATTTTTTTGGCACCCAACTCTTCTCTGTTGCTCAAACACCATTAGAAGAGCAGTCATGGAAATTGAGAAGAGAAAAAGAAACACCAGCAATTTTCTTTTTGGTACCGGGGATTGAACTCAGGACCTCTCGCTTGCATGGCAGGCCGCAGAACCACTGAGCTAAATCCCTGGCCCCACCAGCAATTTTCTTGAACTTGTTTTGTTTTGGGTTGGGTTTTCTTTTTGTTTTTGTTTTTGTTTTTCCATTTCTAACCTGTGTATAAGATGTACAAGCTGGAGAGAACAGGTCTGTAGGGACATTTTTTTGGTGATCACAGTGGATATCCTATGGCCTGCCTGGGCCAACACTCCACTCCTGCACTTCCTGGCACTAGTAGACAGATGAAGATTCCATGTAAAATAGAAAAGAAATGTGTGACCCCGGGTTTCTTGTCCTATCTTGGTCTGGACAGTATAGGAGACCAAAGGCAACAAGGCTTGCCTGAGTTGAGACGTGGCCAATGGATGTGTTACAAGACAAACCTATAGCAAATTTAATTAGAGATCTTACTGCTTTTGTTGGAGATTTGTGAATCAAGGCAGCTTCCATTCTACAAAATAGAACGAGAGCTGCCATTGGGCAGTAGCAGAACAGTGGGTTTTGTAAGGTAAGAACAAGGAAATAGAATAGGGAAAAAGCTATTATGTAACATTAGGTTACTTCAGGTTACTTTTTTCCTGTAAGGGTTAAAGCACAGGAACTTCCTAATCAAACTGACTCAGGTGGACCAGGATTTTGTTTTCAGGAAAAACTGGTCTGTTTTGGGATCTGTCTGCTTGCCTAAAGTTTCACTTTGATTATGTGGCATTTAGCATGAGAGACTCCATGTTGGTTTGGACTGCTCTATTGGGTCCTGGTTAGCAGTTCCATCCCAAATAATGGCCACCCATAAGTTTTAACAGATATTTTAAAAAGATAAAGAGAGAAGCAAGACAGAGGCTGAGAAGTGACTTCTGAGGAGGTTCTCAGCGGTTTGACTATAGCCGGTTCAGGGAAGCAATGGAGGCAGGTGCCACATTGGAGGTTGGAGAGGATGGCGGGAGAGGAAGAGAACTCTTTGGAGAAGTTTGCTGTTGAGGACAGCAGAGAGTAGAGCAGTGGGAGGATAAGAGAGAGGGGGTTTTCAGAAGGGAGATACCAGGATGGTGATCCAGAGAGACACTAAGGGGTGGTGGTAGCAACAGAAAACTCTCAGGGACCCAAAGAGGCCGGGCCTTCAAGAGTAGCAAGAGCAGAAAAAAGAGGGCATATATGCAGAGCCACAGGCATGCAGACTCCCACTGAGGAGATGGGTCAGGGCAGGGTTCTGGCTGGCTGGACTTCTCTTGCCAGAAAAAGAGGAGGCAAGGACATTAGGTAGGAAGGGAAGATGCTGGGCAAAAGCAAGAACAGTAGTAGTTGTATCTGAGGGAGCAAAAGTGAATTTACTTGGGAAGTACAGGCTTGAGAAGCAAGGTCAAGTGTGGAATCCACATTGGGCACAGTGGTGCATGACTGAAGTTCCAGTTACAAGCAAGGCAGGAGGATCGAAAGTTCGAGGCCAGCCAGAATAACTTAGTTAGAATTTGTCTCAAAATACAATTTTCAAGACACGTCTAGGGATGTAGCTTACTGGTAGAGTATTTGCCTAACATGTTCAGGACCCTGGGTTCAATCTCCAGTACCACAAAAAAATTAATTAATGAAAGTGGAATAGAGTAATCACAGAGTGCCAGGTGAGAGAGGATGGTGGTTGTAGAGACACAGGGAAGCAGGCAGATGTGAGATCAAGCTTGAATATGACCAACCCAGGACTCTCATGGATTGGATGTAACCAGGAAAAGACAAAATCAAGGACAACTCGCTGTCCTTGACTCGAGTGAATGAGTGATTAACCAGAGGTGCCATTGACAAGATGGGCTTGGGAAGGGGCCAAGAGCTCCCCTTGAGCTCCCCATTATAGCTTGAAAGGACTACTGGTATCCAAGAGGCAGTTAGGTCAGTCTGGGACATAATGGGGAAGCCAGTGTTTTCTCCTCTGTTCCACAATGTATGAAAACTGCACCGTGAACTGGCTCTGGCGTCTATGATATTTACCATCACGGCAGGCACAAAAGCTCTGGAAGGACTTTGGCTTTTCCCACTAGACTGCAAGCTCCTGGCAGGCAGGGCTTGGGCTTTGCTCCCTGCTCTGTCTCTAGCACCTTGCAGGGCACCTAGGGCCCAGCTGAGTCAGTATTTTTGGCTTAGATGCATGAATGACATCATGGCTCCTCCTAGCCTCTGGAAACTGGGTGACTAAAGTCTGGGGCACATACCTTCGTAGCTTAATGAGTGATGTTTTGGTATGACTTGTGGTCAGGAAAACTATTATAATGGTGATGTTTTGGTATGACTTATAGTCAGGAAGGACTAATTGTTCTTCTGAATAATGATTTGATGGTCACAGTACAATTGCTCAGTGATGTAAGAGGCAAGGTGGGTCTACAGGAGTGAAGCAGGGGGATGGAAACAGAAGGGAGGCAACTCCAATCCACTAGTAAACTGGGTTTGCTTTGACCTTAGGCTAGCTACTTGATTTCTCCTGTTATTTTTAATGGAAATTACAGAAATCTCTCCCCCAGAACTCCACAGGCTTTGCTAATAAAAGTAATTTTGGTGGTTCTGTGACAAACAAGAGAACCTGAAAAACCAGAGACTGAACATTTTTTTCCAGAAGTAGACACTTTTTGTGTTAGGAAACTTAGCCAAAGACTTGGACACTGTGAAGAGGCCAGTCATTTTTCTTTCCTTATTTTTAAATTGTTTTTGTTTATTTATTTTGAGACAAGGACCCGCTATGTAGTTCAGGCTGTCCTTGACTTCACTATGTAGCTTAGGCGGGCCTTGAAGTCACAGCAATCCTCTTGCCTCAGCCTCCTGAGTGCTGGGATCACAGGCATGTGTTACCATGCCCAGCAAGGCCTGTCATCTTTCTAACCAGTAGCCAACTACAGCTCTTGCCCTTGAAGAGGAGTAAGATGGCAAACATAGTTGCATTTGTTCTGCTCTTTGCCTGTGTGACCCAGGGACTACTGGGAATGTTTCCACTTTCCTGACTGAATGAAGCAGTTGCCATCTATAAGGTGAAGGGCCTCTGCTACTCTCTTCCTTTCAAGTTAGTTACACAGCCCCATGATAGAAACTGCCAGGAGAGTTTCAGAAGGAAGCAGGTCCCTGGAGTGTGTGAGCATCACAGAAGAAGAAGGAACTGACATGGGGTAGGGACAGAGATGCCATGGACACCGGGGTCTTCCTGTAGTAGTAAAGCAAGAGCCTGTGGCAGGCAGCCAGGTGAGCAGCCACAACACATGGAGGGATGGAGACACATAGGATGCAAGGCTTGGGGTGGCCTAGCTTCTGAAGCATTGTGGAAGGAGGAAATGGAGTGCCAGCAAGGGCCATCCATTTATTAAGTATTTCTCAAGAGGTGATTGCCTGCTAAGTGGCTGGGCCACTGTTAGGGGTAAACATTGCTGCACAACACATCAGCCTCAAACTCAGAGGCTTAAAACTATAGCCATTTTGTTTCCTTTTGCATTTCTGTGAGTTGACTGAGCTCAGCTGTGTTCCTGTCTGTATCATAATAGCTACAGCTGAGGAATCTAGGGCACAGCTCAGCTGGAACCTCCACGTGGGCTCACCCACAGAAACGGCCATAGGTGCTAACTGTGGGCTGGGAGGCTAGCTAGGGGCTCCACCTGGAGGGTCTCAGTTTCCTTCTTTGTGGCTTCTCCATATGACTTGGGCTTCTGGGTTCCAAGGACCAGGAAGTGAAAGCTTCAGTTCTCTTAAATCCTGGGCTCAGAAGTCCCAGAATATCACTTCTGCCTCATCTATTGGGCAAAGCCAATCATTGGACATATTAGTTATCTACCGCTGCATACAATTCCCAAACTTACTGGTTTAAGATGACTATAAGCATTTATCTCTCATTATTTCTGTGGGTGAGGAATTACAGAACAGCTTTTCTGAGGAGTTCTGGCTTGGGAAGTCTCATGAGATTGTAGACAAAATGTCTCCCAGGGCTGCACTCATCGGCAGGATCCATTTTCAAGGTGGCTCATTTATCAGGTTGGCTAACTGGTATTTGCTGTTGGCAGGAATTCTTCCCTGTATGAGCTTCTCCACGGGCTGTTTAAGTGTCTTCACAACATGGTGGCTATTTGCCCCAGCAAGTGATCCAAGAGACAAGGTATAGAAGCCTGGACACCCTTACTGAGCCAGTCTTACTGAGAGTGTGTATACATTTTTTTTGGCAGACTCTGTATATATCTCCACATGTACTGGATAACTAACCACATGTATGCTCTATCACTGAGCTACATGCTCAGGTCCTGTTTCCATTACAGTCCTGTCCCTATAATCTTCTGGCAGCCTCCACCTCGGTGGAATAATTCTTATGAATCCAAGAAGTTATGCCTGGTCAGCTTTAAGGAGCTACCCTTGTTGCTTGACAGTGGGTCCTGGAAGCAGAAGATGGGCAAAAAGATGCTCCCAAAGTCTGTGAGGGGAGGGTGGATGGAAGATGAAAGATGAAAGAGAGGGAGTTCCAGGGTCTGTTCCATCCAAACACTGTTGAAACAAGAGACGGAGCCTCAGGACCTCTGAATAAACCGCTCGGGGTCCCTCTTTTTGAAAATAGTCTCTGTGACAGATACATCCTTCCAGCCACTGCTGGAGTGGCCAGATCAGTGAATGTACCTCCCAACTTCTGGCAAGTACAAGCTGAAGGTGTCTTGCCTCAGGCCTACACATGGGACCTCAGCTGAGGGCCTGCTATTGACAATGTGATTTAGAATGCATGAGAGGGCTGGGGATTTGGCTCGGGGGCACCGAACATGACTCACAAGCACAAGGTCCTGAGTTCGATTCCTGGTACCAATATCCTGGAAGCAGGGTTCAGTGACACACACCCCCCCACCCCGTCCCCAGCACAGCTTTCCACCTATGGGGCAGGATCAAATGGATAAATACCATCCTTTTCCCATGTGCACCAGAGGGGTGTCCTGAGATGCTTTTCATAGGGCTTCTCAGGCATTCCCACCAATCAACCTGCCAAATATGTGGCCACTCCAATAACACATTCTCAATGCCTCTGCCTCCATCCCTGCTTCAGTCCCCCGAGTCTCAATTGTGTTCCCTGGCCTCGCCCCCCTGCCCCCATAATATATTCTTACACAAACTTTTGTCTCAAGCTCTGCTCTAGACAGTCCTGACCAAAACAGATTCAAACACTTTTTTTTTTTCTGGTACCGAGGATCAAACTTGGGACCTTTCGCTTGTAAGGCAGGCGGCGGAACCAGTGAGCTAAATCCCTGGCCCTCAAACACTTTTTTTGTCTACGCATTCACACAAATATTCACCATCCTTGTCTTCCAAATTGAACAGGGCTGAATAGCCACATGCAAATGGCAAAGGCAGTGAGTCCATTCACAATTCTGTTTTGCAGCCTACTACTCTCCATTAAGGTACAAAAATAATCATTTCAAGGTTAAAAAAAAACACCCACCCTCCTTCCATATTTAGGTGACTATATATGTCATTCAGCGGCCAGGTAAGCCTTCCCACTTCTGCTCATTAAGGGCAACTGTGTCCTTGTGGGGTTCAGAGATCCAGGGTTGGAGCCTGCAGCCCTGGGCTGTGCTCCTGACCTCCCATCCCTGGAGTTAGAATAGTGCTCCAGGGTGATTTGGGAAAGCTCAAGATTGGATTTGCTATGTTGGAGTAGAGGCAGGAGCACAGTGGTTGTGAGCCAAGGACCTTGTGGTTGGAAGGCAGAAAGGAGGTAGTGGGTGTGTTGATCACCTTTCCATTACTGTAACAAATAACTGAGATAAGCCAATTTACTAAGAGAAATGTTTGTTTTGGCTCACAGTTTTGGAGGTATAACCCATGAGCAATTGGCTCTGTGGCTTGGGCCTGTAGTGCAGTAGTGCGTCACAGTGGGAACATAAGGTGGAGCAAATCTGCACACCTCATGGCTGGGAGGTCCTCCTACCTCTTGAAGTTTCTTCTATCTTCCAACAGGAAATCTTCCCATCTCTTAGAGCTTCTGCCATCTCCCACAAGTGCCAATTTAGGGATTAAGCCTTTAATTCACTGGCCTTTGGAGGCCACTTAAGAGCCAAACTATAGCAGTACAGACCAGGGATGTAGCTCAGTGGTAAAGCGCTTGCTTAGCATGCTTGAGGCCCTGGTTTGACCCTCCTCCGTGCTGAAAACAAAACTATAATAGTCTCGGGCCGGGGATTTAGCTCAGTGGTTCCGGCGCCTGCCTTGAAAGCTCAAGGTCCCGGGTTCGATCCCCGGTGCCAAAAAAAAAAAAAAAGAAAGAGGAAAACTATAATAGTGTCAAGTTCACAGGGAAAGCGTAGGAGCTTTGGCTGAAGGGCATATTCATCCTTTGTTCCAAGCACTGATAAGGTCCCTAAGAAGGAAGGCACAGAATTACAAGAGGAAAGGAGGAAAATGTCAGTCTTCCTCTAGAAATTTCATTCTGGCCTTTCTCCATATCAATTAGAAGCCACTATTTCCCAGTGGACCTTGGAATGACAGAATTTTGAGACATATTTAATGACCTCATTGAATATGCTAACTAGCAAAGCTAGTCTCATAAGCTAACTAGCAAAGTACTGTAAATCACCAACATTACCACTATTCACTGCTCTGCTATGGCAGGCATTATTTGCATGAACAGCCTCTCACTACTTGGGGCATCTGACTTCTTTCACACAGCACTTCCTATAAATGGCCATCTCTCACATGGAAGGCCATCTGATTATTAACAGGTTTTTAATTTCATTCTCAACCATCTTCCATCTTGAAGAGTCATCCTGGTATGGTTCTGAGTGACTGGAAGAGCTGGGCCTCAGATGATTCTCCATAGAGGAACAAGGGAGGGGGAAACATAGGAGTTGAGCCCACTTCTGTGGCCACATTTGACCTTGTCACCACTCAGAATTGTTTACTTATGACAATCTGGCCTCCCTGTGCCCAAAGGAACACAAAGTCTGGTTCTTCCCATCTCTCCTCTCAGCTATCCCTTCTTTGGGTTCCCTTTCTTCTCCATCCAACAGAACCCATGACCTATCACTTCAATGGCTGAACATGAGCAAGGAGCTGGGTCCGGACACGGCTGCCTACTGCTGCCCCGCGTGCTAGGGTGACGAGAGCTGGAGCTACAAACATCTGGTCTGCAGCCGGGCCAAGTCCCAGAGCCTGTCGGCCTCGCCCACCCTGGGCAGCACCAAGGAGTTCAGGAGAACGCGCTTTCTCCATGGACCATGCCCAGTGACCACATTTGGACCAAAGGCCTGCGTGCTGCCGAACCCCCAGACCATCATGCACATTCAGGACCCTGCGAGCCAGGGGTTGACGTGGAACAAGTCCCCAAAGAGTGTGCTTGTCATCAAGAAGATCCGAGATGCCAGCTTGCTTCAGCCTTTCAAGGAGCTCTGCATATACCTCATGGAGGAGAACGGCATGATCCTGTACGTGGAGAAGAAGGGGCTGGAGGACCCTGCCATTGCACGTGACGACAACTTCGGACCAGTGAAGAAGAGGTTCTGCACCTTCTGGGAAGATTGTGACGACATTTCCAACCAAATAGACTTCATCATATGCCTGGGAGGTGACGGGACCCTGCTGTACGCCTCCTCACTGTTCCAGGGCAGTGTGCCTCCTGTCATGGCCTTCCACCTGGGCTCCCTGGGCTTCCTGACCCCGTTCACCCTCAAGAGCTTCTAGTTGCAGCTGACCCAGGTGATTGAAGGGAACGCTGCTGTGGTGCTCCGGAGCCGGCTGAAGGTCAGGGTGGTGAAGGAGCCCTGCAGCAAGAAGATGGCCAAGCACAACGGGCTCAGCGAGAACGGGCTGCCGGCCCCCCCCCTCGAGGGCGGGAAGCAGGCCCTGCAGTACCAGGTCCTGAACGAGGTCGTGATCGACAGGGGCCCTTCCTAGTACCTGTCCAACGTGGACGTCTACCTGGACTGACACCTCATCACCACGATGCAGGGCGACGGAGTGATCGTGTCCACCCCAACGGGCAGCACGGCGTACGCGGCTGCAGCCGGTGCCTCCATGATCCACCCCAACGTGCCAGCCATCATGATCACACCCATCTGCCCCCACTCGCTGACCTTCCAGCCCATCGTGGTCCCCGCGGGGGTGGAGCTGAAGATCACGCTGTCACCAGAAGCCAGGAACACTGCGTGGGTGTCCTTGGACGGACGGAAGCGGCAGGAGATACGCCACGGAGACAGCATCACCATCGCCACCTCCTGCTACCCGCTCCCCTCCATCTGCATCAGCGACCCTGTGAATGACTGGTTTGAGAGCCTGGCGCAGTGTCTGCATTGGAACGTGCGCAAGAAGCAAGCCCACTTCGAGGAAGAGGAGGAGGCAGCCGAGGACTGCAAGGAGGGCTAGGCTGCGCCCACCTGCGGCGGGTGTCAGAGCTCCACACTGGCCCCGTCCTGCCTGCCGGGCTGCAGCGGAGCAGGGACTGTGCCCACCTTTTGTGACCAGATCAGCTTTTTAACATTTTTAAATCGGACTTTTTTCAATGCTGAAGAAGCAAAGTGAGCACTGGGCAGGGAGCCCTAGCCGCCCCAGAGCAGGGCCCTTGTGACTGCAGGCCAGGACTTCCCAGTCGGTCTGTCGGAGTCTGTCCTTTGATGTCGAAATAAATGTCTCAGCCAAAAAAAAAAAAAAAGGACCAGGTCAGGACCCCAGAGATCTAATATTTTTCCTGTTCCTGACCATGCCAACCCCTGACTCTGAATACATCAGGCCTGGGCCCACTGGCCAAGTCCCAGAGAGCCATGCCTGCAGCTCCACAGTGCTAGAGCTGCCTCAAAAGCACAGGCCTCTCCATTGGCAGCACCCTTTCATTCCTCTCAGTGGCCTTTTCAGTCCTTCACTGTTTCCACAAAGCACCCTGGTTATCACTTCTCCACCCACACCAAGGGATGACTTTGCTTCCTATTTATGGACTAAAAATCAGAAGCCAACTAGGCAGGAGTTTCCTCTACTTCCTGCCCTCCACCTATGAGTGAATCAGCACCCATATCCCTCCTTACTCACATCCTGCTTATCTCAGGGAAAGAGCAGACCCTCTTCCTACACCAGGTAACTTGTCATCTCCTTGGGCCTCCTTGGACATTGTCCCTTCTTGTCCTCTCCTCCTCAGCCTCATCCTTCTCTGTTTTTCATAGCTTTTCTCAGCCTGGCTCTGTGTTTCCAGCCCCAACTACATGGCTTCTGCCAATGACCCAATGACTTTCTGATTTCTAATTTGCAAGAAACTGTATATTCTCAGAAGACCCTTTCTGACTTGACCCTCCTGAGACATGTTGCTGTTGACCACTCTTTCCTCCAACATTCTTATTTTGTTTTGTTTTGTTTAACTCACCTTTCTAGTTCTTAATAACTTCCATCTGGTCACCCCTAAAACATTACTGAGATTCACCAGGGATTATAAGGGCATATTCTTACCCCCATAGCTCCCGGGCCTACTTCTGAGGGTGCCTATAATGGACTATCACCTTGTTGGGCTTTCTCTGCTCAATCTGGTGTCCCAAGTCCACCTGTACACAGCTGTGAGTGTTTTCATCTCCAGCCCAGTGCTCAGCACACCACTTGATACTTCCTGAGTGCTCACTGATTGCTGATTAATGGTTCAGCCTGTGGCATAACGGATCCCTAACATTTGTTAGATGTATAAGTGGATCAACTTTTTGTTTTTCTGTACTTCTAAACCATTTTTCCCTCCAAAAGGGCAAAATAGTGTTAAAATGGAATTAAGTCTTAGAGCATTTTTATTTCAAGAGTCATAATAAGGATTATCTTGAAATGTATAATTGGGAACAATTCCAGTATACCAGAACCTAAGTAAGCTTAAGGGACAGTTGAAGCCTTGGTTGTAAAAAAGTCTGGGGAGGGTGGTGGAAGGCTAGGGTAGGGGGAGAGCCAGAGATATAACTTGGCTTGCATTTCTATGATTTAAGATCCTTGTAGGTAGAAACTATTAGTTCACTTTGTACATGCTATGCACATAGAGCACCTATTTGGAGTACAAAGTAAAGAATCTTAAGTTAAAAAAAAAAAAAAAAAGAATATTGACTAATATCTGAATTTAGTATCATAGTTTTTGACCTTTGTCATAGGTCACTACAATAAATCACAGATCCCAAGCTCTAAAATCATTCTTTCATTTGTAAATTCAAAGTACACATACATATGCTTCTTGACTTATGATGGGGTTATGATAAACTTTTGATCAATTGAAGATACTGTAAATTTTAAACACATTTATTACACCCAGCCTCCTGACCATCACAGAGTGTCCTGTAGAGTATTGATTGTTTCCCCTGTGATTGCTGCAGCTCACTGTCACTGCCAAGCATTGAGAGAGCACCATACTGCATACTGCTCGTATGGGAAAAGATCAAAATTCAAAGTATAGTTTCCACCAAATGCCTACTGAGTTTGCACCATAATGAAGTTGAAAAAACATAAATTGAACTGTTGTAAGTTGGGGACTATCTGTATATTCACGCATCTTCTTCCATTAATTTGATTTTCATGCCAGCCCAAGGAGACAGGTCTTGTTATTGTTCCCATTTTACAGATTAACAACCTGAGACTCAAAGATTTAATTATATAACGTTCAAATCAAGCTCAAGCAGAAGGTAAATTAGAAAAATGCCACTTAAACTCCAAGGCTGTACTTCCATATTATATTTCCTTTTGATGTAGATTAGTAATATTTCTTTCTTCTGCCCTGTTTCTGGGAGCAAAATGGTTTTTTTTTTTGAGATAGGCTCTTGCTATGTAGTTCAGGCTGGCCTTGAACTCACTATGTAGCAGAGGCTAGCCTTGAACTCGTACCAATCCTCCTGCCTCAGCCTCCCCAATTCTGGGGCTACCATGCCTGGCAGCAAGATGGTATTTTGGCAGCCACTGGAACAGAGCAGTTAGGAGGAGCTTGGTCCTTATTGTCATGAATGCTGGCTCTTCTTTAGCCCTGTTGTCTTCGATACATCACCAATCCTCTGTGAGCTTCAACTTCTGTATCTGTAAAATTTAGAAAATAACAATAATACCTATTACACAAGGTCATTAAAAGATTTCAATGAATTAATATGTGTAAAGGACTTGACACAGCAATAGCCTTGATATCAGTATGTGCACTGGACCTAGAGCATAGTAATATCTTAATAGGAAGTATTACTATTATATTATTATGTGCTCATTTATTTTCCAGAACATCCAAATTCCTCACTTTGCAAAAAGTAGGGCTCCTTCTAAGTGTCCATGCTGGATCTTACTGCCCGTAGTTTAAGGTCATACTGATGGTGTACTGATTAACTTTCATGTCGGGTGAGGAGGTTGGTGGACACTTGGAGGACCATACTGCCAGCTTCCAAGGATCCCTGCAGGGGTACACCCCAGGAGTCCCCTGAAGTGGAGAGTTGGTCCTGTGGTTGAGAAGAGCTTCAAGCTCAAGCTGTGTTTGCACTGATAGCTGCCCTTGCTCTATTTCCAAGTATTTTTGACTGGAAGCCTCTTTTTTGTTGTTGTTGTTGTTGTTGTTTGTGTTGTTTTGTTTGAGACAGGGTCTTGCTGTGTAGTTCAGGCTAGCCTTGAGCTCACTATGTAGCCCAGACTGGCCTCAAACTTCCCAAGATCCTCCTGCCTCAGCCTCCGAGTGCTGGGATCACAGGCGTGTACCATCACACCCAGCTAAAAATTCATTTTCTTTTGGGAGAGATAAGAGGGCAAGCAGTGATCCTGGCTAATGATTTCTGCAACCCAGAGTCTCAGCCCTGATGAGGCTGATCAATCTGTGTGTGGAGCTGTCCCTGTAGAACCCAACACCAATGAGGTATCACAGTAAAAAAAAGGTTGCTGTGTAAAAGATGCTCCAAGAACTGGTGATCTGTGTAGGAGGGATTGAGGTGCAAGGGGTTGACCTCCAAGTCCAGGGCAGTGATTTCTGGGTCACACAGGGGTCTGAGACACTGGGTCAGGGGAAAGAATGTGGCCAGTAAGGTGAGCAGGGCTTGAAAACATTGGGATGCCTTTGCAAAGGGGCAGGGTGACCTCCTGGGGTTAGAACTGAGCCCAGAGATGAGGATGAGCAAGGGTGTGTTTGAATTAACATATTTATGTATTGCAAGCTGGGTGTGGTGGTGCAAGCCTGTAATCTCAGCCCTTGGGAAGCTGAGGCAGAAGGGTTGTTGCAAGTTCAAGGCTAGCTTGAACTGTACATAGTGAAACATTGTCTCAAAAAAAAAATTTATGTATTATCTTACTAGTCAGACAACAGGACTGGCTTCCCCAAGTTCTAGGCCTCAACATTGCTTCCCCTCCACCAGGATTTCAAGCTTTCAGCTGTTGCTCCCAAGTCCAGAGCCCTTCTAAATTTAGTCTTGGCAAGACCAATGCAGGGAACTGTGAGTGTTGCAGTGGGTGAGTCCTAGCTTTGCTAGCAAGACTCTCAACCACATGACTAATTCTGAGGACAAAAGTTTTGCTTTGTTTTTCGCAGATGAATTTGAATTTCAGGATGATAATGGACTCAAAACATGCACCTGAGTGCCCTTGCAGCACCCTCATCAAAGTCACAGGGCAGGGGGCAGACTAAAGTGAGACTCAGGGATCTTCATGTTAAAACCGTACGGGGAGGGTGTGGTGGTGCAGGCTGGCAATCCTGAGGCAGAAAGATTGTCATGAGTTCGAGGCCAGCTTGGAATACAGAATGAGTTCAAGGCCAGCCTTAACTACATATCCAGACCCTGTCTCAAAAAACAAACAAAAAAACCCCTACGGAGTGCTCAGATACTGAAGGACAGCAGTGTGCCAGTGTGAGGTGCCAGGCCGGCCTGTCACCCTCAGGTTCACAGGTAATAACTGCTAAATGGGCACTGCCAATCCGGGAAGCTCAATCTAAGTGGAAATTCACCTCCAGAAGTTACTTTCCCTCTCTGGGCCTCAGACACTTCCTTGCTGAAATGGGTAGTTTCACGAGCTAGTATCAGTTCAGGATTGGATATTGGGATGGGGGTGAGGGCTGGGAATTTGCCTTTTTAAACCAGCTGTTTCAACTGGACGGAGACAGACGTGTCTGATGACTCTATAAAACCTAAATTCGAATGAATTTGTCAACTAAACATCACCGATTCTCGGAGCCTCAGTTTCCTTCTCGGTCAGAGGCACTTGTTGCTAAGTGGAAGGAGGAGGAAATTAAGAAATGGAGTTTGGGAAAACGCTGTAGCCCCACTGAGAGAAGCTCCTAGCTTTCCTACCTTGGACCCTTTCAGGTAACAACCCACCGTCGCCACCGCCCCTCTCTCCAATCCCGAGGACAGTGGCCCCTTTAACAGCCCTGACTAATCGCCTTCCCATTTCCGCGTCCTCTCCTCGGCCCACGATAGGGGCTGGATTGGTCGGGCCTGGCGCGCGTTTTGCTCCGCCCCTGCAGCCCTCTGGTTGGCGGCGGCGCCCACGGGCGCGGGGCGGATCCGCTGGCGGGGCGGGGCGGCTGGTGCCCGGGGGCGGGCGGGCTGCAGAACCGCGGCCGGAGCCCGAGCTGGAGCTCGAGCTCGAGCCCGAGCCGCCGCAGCCGCGGAGCATGGGCGCCGGCGCTGTACGATGAAGCACCCAGCGAGTCCGGGGTGAGCGCGCGCGGGGCCGGACGGGGCGGTGGAGGGAGCGTCCGGCGGAGAAGGCCCGGGCTGCGGCCGGCCGACCCTACAGGTGCAGGGGATCCGCCGGGTCCGACGGCCGCTGGCGCTGCGGGAGGCGGTCACCCACCCCGCTGCAGTGGCCTGGGCGCTCACTGCGCTCTCTCGCTCCCTCGGGACTGGGGCGGGCGGCTGGGGCTTGGCTGAGGCCGCAGGTGCTCGCCGGTTGCCCGCAGTCTGCCGTCCCGGGGAGCTGGGCTCGGTCCTGGGCAGGAGGCGGTACCTCACGCGCACTGAGGGAAAACAGCTTGCACTTTATGAATGGTGCCCTCCGATGCTGCCACCCCTCTCGCCCACGTCGCGAAACGCTCGGAAGTTGAGAACCGTAGTTACTTTTTTTTCTACGCGAATCTGTCAGAGATTGTCTGCGCCTCGCTTGTTTTTCTCCAACTCTTGGCAGACGCGGGTGGCCGTGGGGCGGTTTGTGTGCCTTCGAAGGGAGGCGGCGGCGCGCCAAAGGTTAACAGGTGACATTGGGCCGAGGCCTAAAACCCGCCGCCCGCCTGGAGCGCCGGAGTGACAGTGGCGGCCATCGCTGTTGCCTGCTGAGCCCAAATCCGAAACCCCGGGTCCGGGAGCAGGAACGAACTGTCGGCCTCGTTGCACCACAGGCTCCCTGTCCAGAGCGCGCGCCGGCGCGGGAGTTGGTGCAGGGGAGTTTTCCTCACTGAAAATGGTTTTTGGAAAACTTAGCCCCACAGTGGGTTGATGGTTACTTAAACCATCGGTTGTTATGGTTACAGGACATCAAATGTAAGGGCAAAGTCTGTTTCCACCCTCGCTCTTTCTCCAGAGCCATGGAATATTTTGTCACTACGTTTTATAGACGCTTCACAGGAATGAGGTACTTTTTAGAGTACTGTAGGAGAGCTTGGGCTCCCTAGGGGCAGGGGTTGAACCCTACTCATGTTTGTGGTCCCAACGTCTGACCACTTCTTGCATAGGAATTGGAAGGGAAGAGCCTTTTATACGTTTTGATGATTATCATCTAAGGATTTAGAACAGTCGTTTCAGGAGCCCAGTGTAATCTGGAAGGGAAACAGTGGGTGACTTATATGAAAGTGAGGAGAAATGGAGGGGGCCCGCGATCCTTGAACTCTGGGGCAGTGAGAGTTTGAGGAGTCTTGATTTGTGAGTTCTGGAGCTCGAGGACACAGGGGAAGGAATCTTATCTCTTGATAGAATGAAACTGTCATTTCTGTTAGCTCTTACCCAACCCAGAAAACTATTACAATACTCTCAGATTCTTCCAGAAATTGATTCTATGCCTCCTGAGGGGATGAGGATGGAATCAGGTTTTTGCTGGTGTCTTTTCTCATTACATGAGCCCCTCTGGCAGTGTCGGTGAACACTTGGCCAGGGGGGATGTGGAGGGCTCTGGTGAACTGCACTTGCTTGCACATGTATCTCCTGGAAGAGGCACAATGTCTGAGAGGAAGGATCGTAGCACTAACTCAAATCAGACCGTGGTGGTATGGAGTCCTCTCACAGGTAATTCAAGGGCTAGTACAGAGGAGGAGGAAGGAAAAGTTGGGTTTGGTTTGAGTGTTGGAGGTTTGAAGAGTGAGGAGAATGTTGTGTGATAGACTGAAGATGTAACATAGGCCAAGCATAGTGTTTATTACAGATTATATCTGGTTGTTAGAATGCCTCTGGAGCAGAAACAGGAAATATTAGGCTTTTTGATAGCATAACTATGTAAGTGAGATGTTGCTTAGACTCAAGAAAGAACTATTCAACTAATTTTTATTAAGAATCTGCTATGCCACAAATTACCAGATATGGATATGATGGAGGAAAAGGGAATTTGTTTCTACATGCCATGTGATTGGCCTTCCCTCCAGTCAGAAGCTCCTGTTTCCTGATTTTTTCTGAAGCTCTTGAGGAAAGAAAGGGGGAAAAAATGCCAGAATACTACTTAATGTAAAAATAAAGCAGAAGCTGGCTACAGTGGCACATGCCTATAATCCCAGTATTGCAGGAGGCTGAGGCAGGAAGATTGTAAATTTGATCCCTGAATGGGCAGTCTAGCAATTTAGTGAGACCCTGTTTGAAAATAAAAGATAAACAAAGGGCTGGGGATGTAGCACTGTGTGGAGGCCCCGGATTCCATTCCAGTACCATAAAACAAAACAGAGTGTTGGAGAAAGTCTTTTTTTTTTTTTGGTACTGGGGATCTAACTCAGGACCTTGCGCTTGCAAGGCAGGCAGCAGAACCACTGAGCTAAATCCCCCACCCAAGAAATTCTTCCCTTTGTCTACTACTTTGATAACAAACTGAATCTTTGAAGACCAGTTTTGTCAGGTTCAATATAAAATTATTCATTTTATGTCTATTGACCAGTGTCTTTTGATAGTAAGTGCCTGTTCTTTTTCCCCTATCAATTTGTTTATTCAAGATAGGAGGTTTTTTAAACAACTGTCCTGGTCCTCTAGGTGCCAGATTTCTTTGCCAGGCTATCCCTCATGGTCTTCTTTCTGATGCTACCATCTCCTGAGTGTCTCCTTTGGGAATTGTTGAGATCACAGGTAAAGCTTATTCAAAAGCAAAAGGTGACTAGTACCGAAAAGATTACATTGTTGAATTCTGGCTCTTCCTAGTATCATGTCCTGCCTTTGTATGCTGTCCAGGCCTACAGCAGCCTCCAAGGAGTGGTGGTGATAGCCTATCTTTATTGAAGAGGAAACTGAGACTCAGGGTGGTTCAGTAACTTGTTCGTGGTGACAAGCTGGTTAGATGTTGTCTTAGTTACTTTTCTCATTGCTGAGACAAAATACCTGACCTGACACCCACAAGTTAAGGGAGGGAAGGTTTATTTAGCATAGTTTGTAGTGGTTTCAGTCCATAGTTGGCTAGCACCAAGGCAGGGTGGCAGGCAGATAAGCATTGCAGAGGAAAAATAGTTTATGGCCAGACAGAAAGCAGCAAATGCAGCAAAGTAGGGAAGAGAGGCATCAGCAAGCACCCATAGCAGCCCTCATTCTGTCCCTTTGTATCCATCTAGGCTACATGCCCTTAGGGTGGGTAGCACTCACACCCTTGGTGGGCCTTCCCATATTCCACACCTGCAACTATGCCAAACCAATCAGTAGACTAATTTAGTAATCACATGCCCTTAATCCGAGCATCACATTCTCTAGATCCAGCCATCTCTGAAAAGTCCCACCAGTGACTACATGAGGCTTGAGGGGGACATCTGGACACAGCCATAACAGATGTGAAGTGGGCATTTCAGTCTAGGACTTTGATTCTAAAATGTGCCTTTTCTGTCTTAGTCATTATTTTTCCTGAGAGAGGAATGGAGTTTGTGAGAGACAGTCTAGCACAGTATCTACTTGAGTGGACATATCAAAGGTCAGGTTCAGAGAGGCTCATAGAATCGCCAAAGTTAATGAGCTCCTGTACCATGGTGGAGATGTTAGCAGCCAGTGTCCTGCCTGTCTGATGGTGCAGGTGCAGTTTTGGATAATCCACGCAGCTCTTGGGAAAGCTGGGTTTCCTGCTGTAAAGCTGACTGGACTTACAGGGTCTGAATCCCAGTGTTCCTTGCCAGCTCTGTGACCTTGAGTAAATAACTTTCTGTACCTCAGCTTCTTTATCTATAAAGCAAGGACAGGGCCGGGGATTTAGCTCAGTAGCACTACGTGTGCTTCGAAAGTGCAAGGTCCTGAGTTCCATCCCTGGTACCAAAAAAAAAAAGCCGGGATAATATTTACATTTCAGCAATGCCAAAACCCCACCTCAATGCTAAGATAATGCAGTTTATACTCTCTTAATATTTTTTTGGAAGCATCTTGTAACTGTGGAGTCTTACATTTGTGGTTGGCAGTGGCTTCTTTATTGGTTTGTAAAATAACTGTGTGCCTTATAGTCAATGTCTTAGATTAGGTGGAGTATGGAGTACATTATTTGTTGGTAGTTTTGAGGATTAAATAAGGTCACTCATGTCCTGGGAGTATAGTGAGCTCCCAATAGCAGGTCATGCTTTTGAATGACAGAATGATCATTTAACTGGTTGGTGGCTCTGAGGTAAAGCTGCAGAATATCTGGTAAGCGTTGTCATTCAGAGCCCAGGCAATACTCCATGATCTGTGGGCAGGAGGAGCAGTTTCCAGTTTGCCTGGAGCTTTGTCCTTTGGCTGACTCTCGTCCCCATGAGAAGCATTAACTTCAGGAGCTAATGAGCCATGAACGGACAGCTAGCTCCCTTTGTCCTGCATATTCATTAAGGTCTTTGTCAACTTAACATCCCAAGTTAAAAATAAATACTGCTATAAAAAGACTAGAAACCTATGCTTACAGGTAAGTTTTAAAGTGATTCCAGTTTATATAAAAGATAGTGTTGCTCCTTTCAGACCCCTCATAGTGCTTAATTGCTTTGCATGAAATGTCTGTGAGACACTGTTAATGAGCGAGATGGTAGGTGTGAAAGTACAGAAGCCCTTGACTGCCACTGGGTAAGGTTAAACAGAGCCCTGGACTTGGTGTCAGGGGTTCTGTCCATAGTCTTGATGGTTTCACCTATTGTCCTCAGGTTCCTGGCCACATTGCTTTGCCTCTATGGTCTGTAAGGGGTCTCTTCTAAAATGAGGACTTCATGAGTTCAATGAGTTTATGAATTTAAGGATCTGAGTTATGAAATGATCAAACGGAAATCACTTAATTCATGGCTTTCAGAGTCTCATTTGGATGTTTGTAATCCAGCTTCCTAAAGCAGAAAACAATAAGCAGGTGACGACAGTGTCCATAACTATCATTTATGAGAATTGCTATGTGCCGGGTGCTGTCCTTGCTACTCACCCCCCCCACCCCAGGTTGCAGTGCTGGAGATCAAACCCAGGGCCTTATGCATGTTAGGAAATTGAAGTTCAGAAGGCTTAAACGGTTTGACCAAGATCATACAGCAAGGTGAAGGACTTACAGCTGGGATTAGAACTCGGGCTTCTTTTGCTTCCCAGTAGGAGTTTTACAGTTGCTTTAGATGGATTCTGGCTTGTCTTGCACAAGCCATGTACCCTGGGAGCTTTCTAGGTTAAAAAGTAAGGTTTCCCTGCTTTGAGGTCACAAATTTCTAGTCTGTTATTATGTACTAGCACCTGTACAAATTCTGAGTGAGTAAAGAAACTTTCTTAAACCTAAAGAATAACTCTTATTAGAGTTGCAGGAGATTTAAGTCCTTGAAAGGAAAGGTTTTTCTTTGGTGGAAAAAAAAAGAAAACCATTGCCCATGGCTGGGGTCACTGAACAGGATTACTGAGAGAAGAATTTGATCTTTCTTCATGGAAGCTCATAGGATGGGAAACCTGGGTGGGCTTTGAAACAGCCAGGTAGCCTTCATCTGTTGGATTTGCCTAGAATGTTGGTTTTATAGGCTTTCCTCTAAGAAGATTATTGGAACCAAGGCAATGAGTGCCTCTCCAGATTATGGCACAGGGCAAGAGGAGCCTTCTTCAGTCATAAACTTATTTAGGATTTGAGATCAAAACCCACTCTTTGGATTGCTTCTTCACATAACCTTTCAGAGTCACAATATGCATTTTGTAAGAGTTTAATTTCTCTTTTGCTATTTAGAGCTGACATAAGCTGGCTGGTTCTTTCGTCCAGTTTTCAGTCCTTTCTTATACATAATGCTGTCTTTTAAGCAGTTTTTTTGTTTGTTTTGTTGATTTTTTGAGACAGGGTCTTGCTGTGTATTTGAGGCTGGCCTCAAACTCACTATGTAGCCCATGCTGGCCTTCACCTCAGGACAATCCTGCTTCAGCCTCCTGAATGCTGGAGTTACGGGCTTGTGCTACCACCCCCATTAAGTGGTATTCTTAAAGATGTATTTACCATTCTGAAGTAGAGAATTTAAATTTTTTTTTTTTTTACTGAAAGGACTGACTGAACAGTGCTTGCCAGTCACTCACCAAGCATTTGCACATCTACTGGGGCCACTGTGCCTGGCACTGGAAATCTTTTTTTTTTTTTTTTTTTGTACCAGGGATTGAACTCGGGTCCTTGCACTTGCGCAGCAGGCAGCGAAACCACTGAGCTAAATCCCCGGCCCTCTGGCACTGGAAATCTTGATGGGGAGCAAAACAGATGTGATCCCTGTTGGCACATGGCACTTTATCTAGTCTAGACAGTAAATAAGCCAACCGAAGCATCATATTTACCATACATATGAAATCATAACGAGTGTGACATCTTTCTCCGAAGGGAAGAACAGGGCACTAAGCAAGGATAAAGGGAGGGAACAATGCTCAGCTGGGAGTATTGGGAAGAGCACTGCAAAGGAGGGTAGGGGCTCAACCAGACACTGTTCAACTGGCCTTGGGAAGTTTAACCTCTTGTGCCTTGGTTTTTCTTCTCTGTGTGAAGATTGAGTCCTCAGAGCAGTGCCTGTTATGTGCAGAAGGGCTGGGGGTAAGAGTTTGCTGACTCTCGGGGGTGTGGGGAACTTGACTTGAGAGGATGAGCTTCTATTTGTAGTCACCATTTTTCATCATTCAAGGTGGAGAGTACCATAGAGCTGCTGCAGGTAAAAGGACAGTGGCTGATGTGCATGGCCCCTTGAGGCAAGCTGAGACAGTGTGGTGTTGACTGCTATGAACCTGTTCCTAGAGAGAGCTGGCCCCAGGTGTTGGAGCCTCTACAGCCAGTGTAGCACTCACAGTGGAGCCAAGTGGATTCCAAGTCATTGTTCCTCTGCTACTACTTTAGTATTTGGATGTGGTGGGTAGATTTTTAGCGTTTTTTTCTGTTAAGAGAACTTAGAGGCCAGATCCAAGTTGTATGTAGTACCTGCCTCAGCCCCATCTCTGACAAGATTGGATGCAATTTTTGAGGTTTTCAGGTCAGAGGCTGTGATTCTTTGGCCTAGGTTGGGATGTTCAGTAAAATATCATGAGGGTTTATAGTTATCCTGGAGAGTACTAGACCTGGCCAAATTTGTATATAATTGCTTAGTTTAAAAAACTTTTTTTTTTTTCAGTACTAAGGGTTGAATCCAGGGCCTTGTACAGGCATCCTGCCCCTGAACTCTTTCCTCAGCCCTGTTTTGTTATTTTGAGACAGGGTCATCTTAAATTGTTGGGGCTGGCCTCAAATTTACAATCCTCCTGCCTTGGGCTTTTGAGTAGCTGGGATTGCAGGCCTGTACCACTACACCTGGGTTAAAAATATCTTTTATTCTAGAGGTGTTTTATAATACCTCAAAGTAAAAATAATATAAAGTATCCCATGTATCTATCAATCAGTTTCAATAATTATCAACATTTTTCTAATCTTGTTCCAAGATGGTTTCATATTGAAGCATTTTTGTGGATTCTCTGTCACAATATAAATGTATCTTTGGACTGAAAAATTGTAAGGTGGAAATGATTAGAGAGAGAGAGAGAGAGCCCTGTATGCTGCATAATTATAGAGCTGGTGTAATGTAATGAAATTCAGAATTTGAAATGAGCATTTCTTGGAAACTCCTTATAGACTTGCTTTTGAGTAGTAGGCCTAAAAAATTGAGTACTTTCATGATAGGCAGTGTGTTTACTAAACATCAAATGTATTGGACATTGTATAAAGTACATTAAAAGATAATGTGTATCTATAGTTGCTCCTAAATTATGGTTCCAATTTTTGTCCTCACTGAAGTCACAGGTTATTTTTATTCTTTGGATTTAGGATGGGCAGCATTTGATACTGGAGTCCCCCCTCCCTACCCCACAGGAATCGATCTCAAGACCTTGTGCTTGCCTGGCAGGCACAGCACCACTGAGCTACATCCCCAGCCAATCACGGGTTATTTTCAAACAAATTTTTTATAAAGCCCAAGGTATGGAACTGATTAAAAGCAGTATATTAGGGAGTATAAAGTTTTCCTTATAACTCTCACTTTTAAAACCAAAGAGGGTATGGTAAACTTTTGTTTTTGTTTTTATGTTTTAAAGAGGAAATTCAAATCAAACGTGAAAAGAACCCTGTAACAGTATGCCTGTGGGTCACTGTCCAACAGACTTTTCTGTCATATGCTAGATATGTGCTCTGGAGTTATAGTAGCCACTTGCCACATGTGACTATTAGACATTTGAAAGGATAGTGCCACTAATAAATTGAAGCTTTGATTTTATCTAATTTTAATTTTGGTTCATTTTAATTTAACTTTTGTTTGGGAGCAATCTGGTTTGCAAACAAAAGTGTTTGGCAAAACTTTTGTTTTTATTTGCATCAGGCAACAAACACAATCATGGCATACAAACACCAATGTGGTCATCTTTTCCAAACTCTTGGAACAAATTAAGTTCATGAACTGAGGTACCACTGTGGCTCCCTCCATGTGGCTACATTAGATGGTGCAGTTTCAGAGTTTAAAACTGCCCATCTCCATCACAGAATAGAACCCAGCACAAACTAATTTAGGAAACTAATGAAAGAGTACCAGTCACAAGTAGTTCCTAAGCTTAGTATGTTTTAGAAGAATTTGATTTTGTAATGGAAGAATTGCCTCAAGGGGTTTGTGGTCTTTAGATGGGGGCGCTCAAAGACCTGGAGAGGTTAGATTTGGTGCTGTGATGTCCCCTGGACTTGGGATTTTACGAAATGAGGAGTGAATCTTTGAGTTTTAAAGTATTTCTTCATTGCAGAAAATCCCTAAGAGGTAGAGAAGTTTCTAGGAAGTAAGATGACTCCAGCCTTGGGAGTTGTGTTCTGCTGCCAAGAGAATTTTGAGGCTGCTCTGGGAACTTGGTGGCTGCTGCAGGGGCTTAGGCTATCTTGGTCACCTCTTTATCCCAGTGTCTAGTAATGTTTGATAAATATGTGTTTAGAACGGATGACTGTTTCAGCAAATAGGAGAAGGGTTATAAAATTATCTAGAAATTCTGAAAAACACGCTCAGGAAAGTGTACTGGTGAGCTGCAGAGTTTGCATGGCCATGCTTTCTGCTGGAAGTCATTGCCATTTCTCCTCACTGCAAACCAGGGTGGACCTCCCGCCCCCTAGTCTGTAGCCACTCCTTTGCCAGGTGCTGTTGATCTTTACCTTGTGTATCTCTTGGATGATTCTCTTTTATCTGGCTTCCCTACCACCGCAGTAGTTCAGATGATCATCTTTTTGCTTGGGAGACTGTAACAGCCTGTTCACTGACCTGCCCATGTCTCCTACTCCTTTCTGATCTACTCACCGGATGCAGACAACTTTCTTTTAAAAAAATTCAAGCATGGAGAATGTTAGATTTCTTTGACAAAGAGGGAAGAGTCCATGTGCTTTTTTTTTTTTTTTGGTACTGGGGATCGAACTCAGGTCCTTGCGCTTGCGGGCCAGGGGGGCCAGGTGGGCCAGGCAGGCCAGGCATTGGAAACAATGAGCTAAATCCCCAGCCCTGTATGCTTTTAAACTCCACCTGTTGTATTTGCATTAACACCTCTGGACAAATAGAGGTTGATATTAAAGATAAAAGGCTTATGCCAAGTGCTGGCTAATTTTTATCTGACACAACTTTTTGAGCTACTATTTTTCAATATTCTTTCAATTCTTAGCCCCTGCTTATTTAACATGGTTGTAAAATGAAGCTTAAGTGTCAATGACTTGCTAATGTCCTCTTTTCCAAACTATCAAAAGATGATCAGACAGCTCATCTTCCTTTGTCTCCTTTAGATAGTCAGAGTGAGACTTGATTCCTGGCTAAGGAGCATCAGCACCTCTCCTTAGCCTGAAGCCATTATAGGAAGATGGATCTTCAAAGAATAAGAGATCAAAGTCCCAGGGGAGGGGAATGAGGTATAATAGAATAAATAAAAATAGGTGAAAGGGAGACAAGGAAAATCATAACTAAAAATTTTTACTTTTAAGAGGGTTACAGCTCTAGGACACAGTTAAAGTTACCCAAGATTGTTTGTGTCAGTATTCCCTAGGTTTTTTATGCTTCTTTTCTTCTAGGCCAGTGGTGGCAAACCTATGGCGTTTGTGCTGCAGCCAGCTGTTTGTATTATTGCAAGCTCGATTACCATCAGTCACTGTTCTAGGCCCATCATACCCAAAGTCCCTTAAAGATGCTTTAAACCCAGAAATGAGTTTAATTGATAAAGGACAGAAACCTGATCTTAAGATAAAGGAACAGATTGAGAGTTCCAAGAGAGTTTTTAGGCAAAACATCTTAGCTAACCCATCTAAAAAAATTGCCAGGTGCGTGCCACATGCCTGTGATCCCACCACACAGGAGGTTGAGGCAGGAGGATCCTCTTGAACTCCTGGGCTACATAGTGAGTTCAAGACCAGCCTGTATTGCATAGTGAAACCCTGTCTCAAAAAACAAAAACTTTGGTGGGGCTCATGCCTTTTACTTGTAAATGAGCCATTATTTTTCTGTGGGTGGGCCATCCTTTTCCTGTAAACTAAGACCTAGGTGGTACTTACTACGGATTCACAAATTTTCACCACCAAAAACAAAGATTTCTAGCTCCAAACTGTAACATGCCTTTCTTTTTTAAGGGCTTGTACTTAATTGTTTTAAATTATTGCCTAATAAACCCCTTTATGCCTCATAAATAAATAAATATTCCAGGCATGGCAACATAAACCTGAAGTCCAACCTACCAGGGAGGCTGAGGCAGGAAGGTTGCAAGTTTGGACAACTTAGGAGACCTTGTCACAAAATAAAATTTAAGGGGGGGCACTGAAGTTGTAGCTCAGTGCAAAGCCCTGGGTTTAATTCCCACTACTATAAAAACAAAACTAACGACAACATAAAACCCAGCCTCCTGATACGATCATGACATGTCTTTGTGTAAACCCTGTGAAGGCTTCTAGAATAAGGTCCACAGCTAACCGTGTTTCTGAACATGTGATCTCTCTCTCCTGCCTCCTTCAACCTCAGCCTCACTCTTGGTCCTCCTGGTTTATAACATTCCAGGTGGCACATTGGCCACCTTTCCATCCCTAGCCAGAAGGGAGCTAGACTTTTCAGGAGCTGAAACCTCTGTTGAAAATGGCTCCACCCACCTCCCCACCTTTACTCTTCTTACCCTTTGTGGCACTCCTCACAGTTTGTTATTCCATATACCATAATAGACATCTGCTTTTCCTCTTTCTCTGAAAGGGCAGAACCTTGTTGATTTTGCTTACAATTATGTACCCGGGACCTAGCCACAGTATCTGCCATTGCCTGTGCTTCTGAAATATTTGTTGAGCAAATGACTAAGGCCATGCAAGCACACTAGAAAACAAGAAAATCTTAACTTGAGGAATGCTCTTTTAAAACAGGTTTATTGGAGAGGTTGAGTAAGTTTTAGCAGTAGAATAACCTAGGAAGGAAAAGGAGAGGGGAGAGTCCTCAGAGACATGTCATTGGAGCTATCCAGTGGGTTTAAAGGCAGCGCCTTATGAAAACAGGTGGTGAGGAAACATTTTCTACACCCATACCCTGAACTTGAAGTGTTTGCCTGCTACCTAGCAAGGCTGGGGTCTGCAGGGGTCACACTTATCTGGGGCTTCCTGCATCCAGGAGACATCCCTTTCTCACCATGTCATCGAAAACGTACGTGGGCTCCAGTTTGAGACCTCAAGGTACAGTCTTTTGTGTGCAGCCCACCATCTTCATTTCTTCCTAGCAGTGGGGATTCTGTGCTGCCCATATTTGTACCTCTCTCTCCCCTCTTTCCCACCTGCCTCACTCCCATCAGCAAAATGGTGATTCACCTGCGCGGGGTGTTTGGCAAGTGTTTACTTTTAACCCGTGGTACTGTTAAAAAATTACACCAGCTAGACACTAAAGAAGCCTCCAGGCAGTAAAAGGAATGGGAAGCAATTCTGGTTGCCCCCTGGGGCAGAAGCTTCCTGCTATTGGGAGATTCCTGGTTGGAGATGAAGAATGCTGTGCTTAGATTGGCTTTGTGAGGCCCACTTCTAGATGAGCTGGGGAGCCTGCCAGTGCTCATACATCAACCACCATGTGGTGGGGAAATAGGAAAAGCCTGATCTTCCCCAGAACATTGAAGGTATGAAAAAGAAATTAAAGGACTCAAGGCCAAGATGGCAGATAAATTTCTTCTGCAACTTCTGTGATTGTGACAAAAAGACAATTTATATAAGAGCAGGGTGATGTTTTTTCTGTCATACTTGCGAGTCTGGTTAAAAGACTTAAAGCTATATATTAAGAGGACAGAAGACAAGCATATACAGGAAAACTGCAGACCTAGGTAACAAGGAGACCTGCATAACTTAGCAGGTGTCTTGGCACCAAACTGGTGACCAGAAAGAAACTCAAATGGAAACTGACACTGAAGCTAGTTGACAAACACTGTTGAGGGAAGGGCATAGGTATCTGTGAACTCATGCCTGAGGGTGAGCAGCTCAGGTTGTTATGAGCTGGAAACCTTGTAGATAGCCAGGGTAATATGGTGAGGGGGGTGGTTAGCACTGGTGACAGAGCCAAGAAGTATGGGTACCCAAGACCCCACAAGGAACCCCTCTGAGGCATTCAGTTAGTGTGCCCAGATCATGGAAACTCATAGAAACTATTTCAGTTATGATGGAAAGGATGGTGGGGGGCAGGTGATATCCTTGTAAGGATACTTGACAGACTGTAGTGACAATGTTTTTTCTATAGACCGATTTTGAAACAGGGCCTTTTGCAGGTATAGTTGACCATGCAGATGTCTGTATAAGGTGAATTATATTACAAAGGAACTATGTGTTAACTTCTAACCCCAGCTTGCTGATAATTCTACATCTTATGGCTGGTAGAGAGGAAAGGAAATGTGTATGTCTGAGTGAATGTGTGTGTGTCTGTGTGTGTGTGTGTTTTAATGATGCCAAATAGGACAAAGCTTGTTGATAATGTGGATGAGGTAAAAGTCACCCAGAGAGCCAGGGGACTGACTGTAGCTGACAAGCTTGAATGAGCATTCATGTAGGCTGATTCCTCCACTAAAGTCATCGTGCTGATGAGCATTTCCTACCCTGTATTATTGTTTGTTGTGGTTAATAGGATGAGAATGTGCCTTACATAAACTGGAGCAGGAGCCATTTTGTCCTCAATGCCCCGGTGCTTGTTAATATTGGGCACAGTAGCACAGGTCTATAATCCCAGCTACTTGAGACGCTGCCCTTAGTGAAAGGCACCTTAGTGAAAACTTAACTCCAAAAAATTGTTTTTGAAAAAAAAGGAGGGGTTGTAGCTCACTTGTACAGTGCTTGTATCCATGCCCTGGGTTTCACCCACGGTACCACCGCCACCACCAAAAAAAAAAAAAAAAAAAGTATTGAATATTAGTCTATAACAATGACCAATGGGGAGGTATTCTAGAGGTGGAATCTGGGTCCTGGAGTATGCTGAGCATAGGCTCTACCACTTATCTGCCCAGCCACATCATCGACCACTTTAATGTGGTGTCTCCTTGGCTTCCCATCCACCTCACCCTCCTTGTAGAGTTTGAGCAGAAACCCCAGTACCTGCTTTATGAAGCCTGGAAGCTGTCCTCAGGGGAAGTTGACCTGCTTCCCCAGCTAAGTTCAGGGGCAAGATTAAAGTGGAAAATAAGTCAAGAACAGTAGAAAGCCCAAGGGAAAGGAGCTGATTTTGTTTTAATTTCCCAGGGTAGGCTAATGTCTGTAGGGATAGGATGAGTAGTATTCGATTTTGTCAGCGTAGGTTAATAGCAAAGGAGGAACATTAATTTTTTCAAGGCTAAAACTCCCTGCAGAAATGACTATTGATCATGATTGTGAACCAGAGAGCAAACTCATTTGGTCGACCTAGCTTTTGTCTTGAGGCTTGACTGTGATAGAGAGGGGTGTTCAGGAGGCTTAATAGCCTGAGGTGAATTTCGTTTCTGATTTGTGATCCCAACATCTTAGGGAGGGAAAAAACACATCTTGAGCTTCTGAATTAGGTGATAGTTTTTTGGCAGCAAGCATAGTAAGTCTAGGGCCCAGAATTTTCTGGGGTGTCTGGTCAAGAGGCCCTTCCAAAGAATTATACGAGTTTATAATGCCAGAGTACTAGTCTCAAAAAGTAAAATTGAAAACATATTTAACATGTATATTTTTTGACCCCCAGATTTAAAGGAGCCTCCCAGAAATTGCAGCTTTAACTGTTTCTAAAACCTAGCTCTGCTGTGGCTTGATAAGCAGGCGATCCATTTGGTGGCATCTGCAGAGTTGGCTCATTAGGTCCTGGGCTCCTCCTGATGTGTTGCAGTGGGGTGCCCCTGCCTGGCACCCGTGCTGCTGAGTGAACACGCAGCAGGCCACCCTGTTGATTGGTTCACGTTGAGTGAGATGGGTGCTTTATGGCAAGCTAAGGATAAAAGGTATATATTTGGGCCATATTTTTTTTAATTTTAGGAGCTCATATACAAATGGTTATGTTGGTATTTGAAGTGGGAATGATAAGTTTGGTTTCCTAGTTTTACAGCAATAAACAGGTACCAGATTAAGGCCCAAGTTCTTACTCTTGACTTTTATAGAGTATGTGCCAGCATCTTCAGTATTATGATACTATTTTGAGAGGAAAGGACCCTGCCAGACATACAGAAAACCCAGAAACTGGCTTAAGACTCATCTAACCACTAGGACAATTTCATGCCAAATTCTTTTTTTTTTTTTTATACCAAATTCTTTGATGCTTGTTAAAGGGTTTATACAATAGATTATCCCCACATTGAGTTAATATGGGCTGGTTATCTAGCAGTCCCTTGAGCATTCAGCAGGTGACGCTGCTCAGAAGACAGTGGTTGTGCTGGGGAGGGGCTGGGGACAGACACTGGTCACTGGGCATGTCTAGATTCTTGCTGTGGGAGTCAACCTTCTGTGAATCTCTCTCTCTTTTTAATCCTTAGGCTTTTGTTCACTTTGATTTTTTTAAAATTTTTTTATTAATACATGTTTGCAATGCATAATGTTTACATTCCTTCTGGTACATGTACATAGCACATCCTAATTCTTTTCTTCATCCCCTTTACCTCCCTTCCCTCCCTCTTCTATCCCTTGTGAATCTTTAAAATGAAATCTTTTCTTCCTTTCCATTCCTTTTAGAGTAGGCCTTTGAAGAATGTTTTATTTTCCTAGCTGGGCATGGTGGTGCACACCTGTAATCCCAGGACTTAGGAGGCTGAGGCAGGAGGATTGCTTCCAGTTTGAGGCTAGCCTGGACTGCCCAGTGAGACCCTGTCTCAAAAAAAAAAAAAAAAAAGAATCTTTTTTACCCCTGCAGTACTGGGGATTAAGCACTGTACCACTCCCCAGACATAAAGCATCTATATCAAAACAATCATTTAACCCTTAAATAGAATTAAATATGATAAATTTCTAATTATAAAATAGCTATTTCCTCTCAAATTAATAGCTTATGAATTGGTGTGCCAGTTCACCCCAACTTAAGTTAGCATTTAAGTCTAGTTTGGAATTTTGTTTTTCAATATTTTTGTTATTGCTTGAATGTCTAGAAAATAACCAGCTGTTTTCCGTAATGTTAGTCTTGGATCCAGGAGTAAAAATACTGACAAAGCTTTGGGGGCCCCTGAATGATGTTATCTTCTTGGAGCAGCACCTCACCCACTCTTCTGTCCTGTCTAAAGTCTGTAAGACCACACACCTACCATCCAAAGGGTGTGATTAAAACTATCTCAAAACACGGTAACAAATTCTTTACATCCTAGGGTTTCTTCCTGAGAGAGGAAGAAGGGAAGTCTATTTCCAAATATTGAGTGTGAATGAAAATAGAGCTTTCAGAAATGGGAAGGGGACCAAGAGTTGGAAGGTGCAGGGAGGGAGATAAGGGGTAAGGGGTGAAAAATTTAAAAAGTATAAGATATATAATGTACATGTACCAACTCCCTGTGATAAATGTAGTCATTGTGTACTGCAACATGTACTCATAAAAGAATTTTTTTAAAAACTGAATAAGAGCTGGGTGTGGTAGTACACAGCTGTAATCCCAGGACTCAGGGAGGTGGAGGCTGGAGGATTGAAGGTTGGAGCTTAGCCTGTGCAACTCAGTGACTTAGCAAGACTCTGTCTCAAAATTTAAAAAGGGAGTGGGAGTGGAAATGTAGCTCAATTTGAAGGCACTGGGTTCAATTCACAGTGCCACACACACAAAAAAAGTGAATTGTATAGATAATTTGTGTGTATGCATGTACGTGGGATCTTTGTTCATCAGGCTTTCAAATAGCCCTCAACCAAGGCAGGCCAAAGAATATCTCCAACCTGGAAATCTCTCACTTTCATCTAAGTAGTTCTGAAGCAAAATTCGATGATGGAACGAGCAGTTCCCAGTAAGGGATGAACTTGAAGCATAGATAAGGCCAGAGAGCAAACCTTCTCCTTGCCACACATTCCATGTTATCCCTGTACCCCCAGATTCTCCTTCCTCACTACTAACCCTCTCCCCTCACATCCTTCAGACCTTTGTAGGGAGAGCACTGGGTAAGCTTGTCTTCCTAGCCAGGTATTCTAGACCCAGGATATTTTCTCCTTCCTGGTTTTCTTAATTTCTTTTGACCACCGTACTTTCCATAGGGCCTTACTTTATTTTTCATGGGTTTATCTCTTATTTTTCCTTCTCTGCTTTCTTGCTTCTCCCATTTTGTACTTCATTATTCTAAATTTATTGGTGGGACGTGGTGGTAACACTGTAATCCCAGCTCTTGGGAGGCTGAGGCAGGAGTCTCACAGCAAGTTCAATGCCAGCTTGGGTTACATAGTGAGTTAAAGGCCAGACTGAACTACATAGCAACACCCTATCTCAAAAAACCAAAATAATAATAATGATAACAGTTATGATAATCTGTTGCCTGCCGTTGGCTTTTCTGTTAGATTGGCTGCCCTGTTAGGTAGGCTGCCCTCCCAGCCCTGTGAGTAGTCATTGGGTCTTGCCCATTCCTGGAATGACTTGGGGACCCAGCTTGCCCTTCCAGCCCCTAAGTCCACCCATCTGCTGTAGCAGTCTCTGCCCAATCCAGTGCATACATCTGTCGCTGCTGATCACCAGCTTCTTCCTTTTCTTCTTTTTTGTACCGGGGATCAAACTCGGGACCTTACTCTTGCGAGGCAGGTGTCGGAACCACTGAGCTAAATCCCTGGCCCAACTTCTTCCTTTTCTTATGAACCTGACATGTGTCTTATGATGGTGACCCTGGTTGGCAAATGTTGGTTCTATTTTATATTACTTTTCCAATTTTGCCAGAGGCAATGAAGACAGAAGTTTTTGCTTTTGACCATTTTTCCAGGGCCAGTCCAATATAAAACAAGGCTAGCAACAGTTATCACAGAAGAACCCTGTCAGCAGAATTGTGTGTGTGCGTGTGTGTGTGTGTGTGTGTGTGTGTTTGTGTGCGAATGTGTGCTCATGATGCTGGGGATTGAAGCCAGGGCCTTGTGCATGCTAGGCAAGTGCTGTACCACTGAGCTGTGACCCCAGAAATTTAAATTACAATCAAAGATGATCATCCTCTGCCTTTGGCTATTTAAACTGCTTCTCCTTGCTGCTTTCTCCCTCAGTGCTCTGGGGAGTCAGAGATCTGACTTTTTTTATTTTTATTTTTTTGGTACTAGGGATTGAACTCGGGACCTCGTGCTTGCTAGGCAGGTGGCCCTAGAGATCTGACTCTTAAAGGCTTTTGGAGGAAGGGCTCTTTCACTTACTGCTTCAGGCAGCTTCTTGGCCCGTTCAAAGCACACACCTTCCTGTAAAGGTGGGCAAGTGATCTGGCAGGCTCTGCTTTGAAACTTTATCCCTTCATTGATGGAGCTATCTCATGAGCCAGTAAAGTAATGTGTTGGTAATTACAGAAAACCTACTGTAAAATTCATCTAAAATTAATGAAGAATTAGTACTGTGGATTTTAAATACAAAGAGAGCTGGGCATGGCCCTCAGTTGTCTGAATGTAGATGATTTCTTGCTGCAGTCTTTGTGCCTTTAGCTGACCTCGCTTTGCTTTCTGTTGTGTCTATGGGCTGTCTTTCATCTCATCTAGTTGGTTTACGTTCCTGTGACCGAGACCTTTATTTTTGGGTACGGGGGATTGAACTCAGGACCTTGGGCTTGTGAAGTAGACAGCGGAATCACTGAGCTAAATCCCGGGCCCGACACAGACCTTTCTAATGTGAAGCTACCAAAATATGTAGCGTATTCCAAAGTCAAATGTTAACTATTATCCGTTCTATGAACCCAGAAAAGTAAAAGGGTTCCGCCTCCTGCCTCTCAAGCGCAAGGTCCAGAGTTCGATATCCAGTACAAAAAAAAAAAAAAAAGACTACCAGACGAGTAAAAGGTCCAATGTTTTTGTTGTGGTGGTGGTTTTCCTGTTGTTTTGTTTTGTCACAGAGTCTCAGGCTGGCCTTGAACTCAGTATATAGCCAAGGCTGGCCTCTGGGATTACAGGCGTGTGCGCCACCACACCCAGTCTGTTGTTTTATTTATGAGACGGGATCTGGGGGCTGGGGATTTAGCTCAGTGGTTCTGACACCTGCCTTGAAAGTGCAAGGTCCCGAGTTCGATCTCTGGTACCCATAAATAAATAAATAAATAAATAAGAGAAAGGATCTCCTTGAATTGTCCAGGCTGGCCTCCCAACTGCTAGGCTCAAGCAAATCTGTCTCTACTTCCCAAGTAGCTGGGACTAGAGCCCTGCACCAACACGCCCAACTAACTGGTCCTGTACATTTAAAAGAAAATGTGGAAAACCAAAACTTGGTAGTGAAAAAACAACTAGATGACTTTAACACTTCTGCTTTTCTTAGATTTTTTTTGTTTTGTTTTAAAAGGGGCATTGACAATACTTCATTTTGTATGTATGTCAGCATTTGAAGATCTCTAAATCAGCATTCATAAATGTGCTATGATAAATGATTAAAGTATTTGAGACTAAAATCTTTACTGCTTTGGTGATATGTGCTTTATAGGCATACCATGGCTTGATTTAATAGGAAGGATCTCTGCTCTATAGGTGCTTTTATGTGACTTAAAAAGGAACTAAGTGGTCTATTTAAATAGATTTCATTTAGGAGAATGAGTTTGAGACAGCTCTCAATAGTACATTTTCTAGACTCTTTAAGATAGAATTGTCAAATTACAGCAAATAGAATTAGGAATTATTGGGGCTGGGGTTTTAGCTCAGTGGTTCCGCTGGCTGCCTCGCAAGCACAAGGACCCAGGTTTGATCTCTGGTACCCAAAAAACAAAACAAAAGAATTAGGAATTATTTTGCAATTTTCTCAGCAGATTGTAATTTCTCCATCTGTACATCTAGTCATTCTGGAAATAATAGTGTAAAGGTGCCTTTTTCTAAAACCCGATTATTTTCTAAATAGAATAGTACGTTTTGGTTTAGAAGAAATGGTGGAGGAAGATTGTCATCTAGGAGAACAAGCAGTAAGCAGTCATTTTTCAGCTTTATTTAATGTACCTTTGACCACATTTTTGAAGAAAGACCCAAAATTGCCATATGTGTGAAAAAAATATTGGTAACTGGGAGGACTTGGAAGGAAAGTGAGGTTTTCAGAGTAACTGGATCACTTTCTCCCATGGCTCATTGAAACAGAGGATGTGTGATCACAACAGGCCAGCAGCCAGGGTGGGTAGAAGTAGAGAATTCCTGTAATTTATATATTTAAATTTTCACATGTAAAAAAGCACATGGGGTGGGGATTTAGCTCAGTAGTTCCAGCACCTGCCTTGCAAGTGCAAGGTACCGAGATCGATCCCTGGTACCAAAAAAAAAAAAAAAAAAGCACATAGTGAACAAGAATTTGTCAGAATGGAAATAATAACATTTTTTTAAATGAAAGGAATATATATGTATATTCTATAGGACGTTGAAATTTTTAAAAATATCTGGGGCCTAGTTTGTTGAAGGGGCCAGGGAACAGTGGGAACGATGACTGAAGGGTTACATTTTGATGTAGAAACACCCCATGGGAGAATGAAACTTGCCTAGGAGGAAAGTTTCTCTGGAGATATGCCCTGCGTTTTGAATGATATACTGAAGCATCGAAGACTTGATATTAATTTTTATCTTTCTTAAGAAGCTGGATAAAATAATGTATTTCTGAAAGAAACCTTCTTACAAAATGTCAAAGCCTACCGTAGAAAATGTCACAATCCATGAATGCAAATTGAAGAATCAAAATCCTAAGTGAAGAACTTACCAACTTTCTGTCTTGGTTTCAGGGGCTAAAGCCATGAGGTCCAGCAGGTTGTGCTGGGTGCCCAGAAATATGAGAGGTTCACACTCTTCACACTCACAACAGGGTTATGTGAGCTATTACTCTGGTGTTTTTCCTCAGAAAGTTTTTTTTTTTGGTACTGGGGATCGAATTCGGGACCTTGTGCTTGGGAGGCAAGCGGCAGAACCACTGAGCCAAATCCCCGGCTCCCTCAAAGTTTTTGACCCAGTTTAGTAGAAATCTTGCTTATTAGAGTCGGCTCTGAGAAACTTTGGTTTCTTGAAGTAATCTAGAGGATGAAGTTCTGCCATACTTCAAATGATGTTAGCTTCTTTTGGGCACAAATCCCTTAGGGACTGTGAACACTATGAATTCCCTCCCCGTAAACATAGAACATGTGCGTAGAACAAATTTTGCCTGCATGTAGATATTAAAAGCCCTTGGTTTAAAATAATGAGATGCAAGGTATGGAGAAGAGAAAGTTCGAAAGGGAGTTTGCTGCTGGTGCAGAGTCCAGTTTTTGTTGGAGGGCTGAGGCAGGCGTTAGCGTGAGAAAGGTACCTTGTGGATTGTTGGTCAGATTTAGCAGGGCAGGAACCTGCCAGGCAGGCCTCATTTTGAAGGGTTATACAGTCCCAACAAAGTGCTTCCAAAAAGTGCAACTCCCACTCTCCTCAGGCGCGGGTATCCACACTTTCCTGTAAGGATCTTTTTGAAGAACTTATTTTTGTTTGCAGACAGTACTATCTGCATTTATTTCCCAATACAGCCTTTGACCTTGTAGGTGCTTAGAGCCTGATGTTAATTTGTTAGGTAATTTTTTTTGTTAGTTATGGAAGAGGGTTGTATGCTTGTGTCATACATAACATGATTTCAGAATAAAATGCATGTTTTTGTGAAAGTATATTGTGAAAACCACATATATTAGATTTGTGTCCTGCTTTGTAGTCTTGTGCTGTACTTTCCCATGGGCCTCCTGTGGTCTGGGAGCAGAGTGATTGTGGCACAAAGCCAGGCCTGGAGCCACAGATCTGGGGCCCAAAGACCTTGTGGCAGCAGCTCTTTGATTTAGAGGGTATCCTATGGAGGAGGCTTTATTTATCTGGTAAAGATCTAAGTGACTACCACCCAGGACTATTCCACCCTTTTCCACAAGGGTTCTTTTCCTGAAGGATCCTTTTCCTCCTCTCCTCTCCTCTCCTCTTCCCTCCCTCTCTTCCTTTTCCTTTTCTTCTCTCTCCCTCCCTCTCCCCCCCTCCCCCCTCTCCCCCCTCTCTCCCCTCTCCCCTCTCCCCCTCTCCCCCTCTCTCCCCTCTCTCCCCTCCCCTCTCTCATCTCTCCCCTCTCTCCTCTGTCTCTCCTCTCCCCCCCTTTCCTCTTTCTCCCCCCTTCTCTCTCCTCTCTCCTCTCTCTCTCCTCTCTCCTCTCTCTCTCTCCTCTCTCCTCTTTCTCTCCTCTCTCTCCTCTCCCATCTCTTTCCTCTCTCCTCTCTCTCTCCTCTCCCCCCCCCCTTTTGGACAGGATCATACTGTGTAGCTGAGGCTGGCCTTAAACTCATGGGAATCCTCCTACCTCAGCCTCCCAAGTGCTGGGGTTATAGGCTGCACCACCTTGCCTGGCCCAGGATCCTTTACTTTGATATAACAACTGGATTGGAATTTCAGTTTCCTAAAAGAAATAAATTTCCCCAAGAGAAACAACATTATAAACAGTGGTTCAATCAATGCAATGGAGACTAAGAGAATGATACAAAAAATTAATGAATCAAAGAGTTGGTTTTTTGAAAGAATAAAATTGATAAAACTTTAGTCAACCTTATCAAAAAAAAGGAAAGAAAAGACTCAGATCCATGCAATTAAGAACGAAAAAGGGGAAGTCACAACAGACCCAGCAGAAATCCAGAGAATTATCAATACCTACTTTGAGAACCTGTACTCTAATAAAAAGGAAAACACAGAAGCAATGGACAGACTCCTAGATATATACGAATTGCCAAAGTTAAATGAAGAAGATATAGAAATTCTAAACACCCCAATTACAATGAGTGAAATTGAAAATGTAATAAAAAATTTACCAACAAAGAAAAGCCCAGGTCCTGATGGCTTCACTGCTGAATTCTACAAGATATTTAAAGAAGAACTAATGCCATTACTCTTTAAACTCATCAAGGAAATTGAAAAGGAAGCAAGGCTTCCAAACTCATTCCTGGAAGCAAGTGTTACTTTGATTCCAAAACCAGGGAAAGACCCAACCCAAAAAGAGAGCTACAGGTCATTCTCCTTAATGAACATAGATGCAAAAATCCTCAGCAAGATATTGGCAAACAGAATACAGAGGGTCATCAAGAAGATTATACACCCTGACCAAGTCGGATTTATCCCAGGGATGCAAGGATGGTTCAACATTCGTAAATCAGTAAATGTAATACACTATATTAACAGAGTCAAGGACAAAAACCATATGATCATCTCAATAGATGCAGAAAAGGCATTTGACAAAATCCAACACCAATTCATGATTTAAAAAACCCCACAGAAAATTGGAATAGAAGGTCTTTATCTGAAACTGATTAAGGCTATCTAGGAAAAACCAACAGCCAACATCATACTAAATGGTCAGAAACTGAAAACTTTCACACTAAAATCAGGAACAAGACAAGGATGCTCACTATCACCACTCCTGTTCAATATAGTTCTGGAAACATTAGCCACAGCAATTAGAAAAGAGAAAGAAATAAAAGGAATAAAGATAGGAAAGGAAGAAGTTAAACTCTCATTATTTGCTGATGATATGGTACTTTATATAGAAGACCCAAAAAACTCTACCAAAAGACTTCTAGACTTAATTGACAGATTCAGTAGAGTAGCTGGATATAAGGTCAGCACTCAAAAAACAATAGCTTTCTTGTACACAAATAGCAGACTCATTCAGAGAGAAATTAGGGAAACAATTCCTTTTACAATAGCATCCAAAAAAATGAAATATCTAGGAATCAGTTTAACAAAGGAAGCAAAAGACCTCTACACTGAAAACTACAGCACCCTGAAAAAGGAGATTGAGGAGGATATAAGAAAATGGAAAGACATCCCTTGTTCCTGGGTAGGAAGAATCAATATAGTGAAAATGGCCATACTTCCAAAACTGCTATATAGATTTAATGCAATGCCAATTGAAATTCCAACAATATACTTAACAGAGCTAGAGAAAACAATCCAAAAATTCATTTGGAACCAGAAGAGACCTAGAATAGCAAAAGCAATTCTGGGCAACAGAGACATGGCTGGGGGTATCACAATACCCAACTTGAAGCTGTACTACAAAGCCACTGTGATAAAAACAACATGGTGCTGGCAAAGAAACAGACCCAAGGATCTGTGGACTAGATTAGAAGATGCAGAAACAACTTCAGACATACTCAGCCACCTCATTGACAAAGGAGCCAACCACCCTCATTGGAGGAAAGATAGCCTATTTAATAAATGGTGTCAAAAAAGCTGGATTTCAACCTGCCAGAGATTAAAACTAGACCCATATCTATCACCATGCACTAAAGTAAGATCTAAGTGGATTAAAGATCTAAATATTAAGACAGAAACACTAAACTTACTGGAAGATAAGTTGGGTAGTACTCTTGAAGACATTGGCATGGGAAAAGACTTTATGAACAAAACCTCAGTAGCACAGAAGCTAGCAGAAAGAATCAACAACTAGGATCTCATCTTATTAAAAAGGTTCTACACTGCAAGAGAAATCACCAACAGAGCTAAGAGACAACCTATAATGTGGGAAAAATTTTTTAGCAGCTATAACTCAGACAAAGGGCTACTATCTAGAATATATAAAGAACTGAAAAAAATCAGACACCCCAAATTCAAAGACCCAATTCAAAAATGGGCATCTGAAATGAACAAGCATTTCTCAGACAAAGAAGTAAAAGCAGCAAATAAACATATGAAAAAATGTTCAACATCACTGGTCATTTGAGAGATGCAGATGAAAACAGCACTGAGATTCTATCTCACCCCAGAAAGAGTGGCTGCTATCAAGAAATCAACCAGTAAGAAATGCTGGTGGGGGTGTGGAGAGAAAGGAACCCTTCTCCATTCTTGGTGGGAGTGCAGACTGGTGCAACCACTATGTAAATCAGTATGGAGATACCGCAAAGAACTAGGACTAGAGGTCCCATTTGACCCAGCTATTCCCCTGCTGGGTATTTTCCCAAAAGAATTAAAAGAATCATACCACAGTGATATATGTGCACCTATGTTTATGGCGGCACAGTTTGTAATAGCTAAAGCTTGGAAACAGCCCAAGTGCCCATCAGCTGGAAACTGGATAAAGAAGATGTGTTTTTTTTATAAAATGGAGTACTATTCAGCCATAAAGAACGAGAAACTAGAGTCATTTATAGCTAAATGGATGCATATTGAGGCCATACTCTAAAATGAAATAAATAAGACACACGTAGGGCCAGGCATTTAGCTCAGTGGTTTCCGCCGCCTGCTGTGCAAGTGCAAGGACCTGAGTGCGAGCCCCGGTACCAAAAAAAATAAATAAGACACACGTGTAAATACCAAATAGTTTCTCTAGTGTGAGAAACTGAGAGTGTAAATAAGGACTAAAAGAATTAATAACTAATAATTGATACTTAGAAATAGGAAAAGGTCCAAAGGGGTAGCAGTGGTGGGAGGAGATGGAGAAAGAATGGAAAGGAAAAGTTATAAGAAAAGAAGAAAAAATGGAAACGAAGTCTGTAAATAGGGAAGGGTGGAGGGGTGAAGGTTGCACAAGTAATGGGGAAAAAATAAGAACTAAGATACATTATGTACAGGTGCAAGCACCCAAAGATAAATGTAAATGTATTGTATACCTAAAATGTACCAATAAAAGAATTTAAGCAAAAAACAAACAAACAAACAATGGTTCAGTACTGTTTCTGCAGTTCTCAGTTGGAAGGGCTCTGTTCCTGGAGAGACTGTTGAGTAGACCTGGGGTTTTAAGTTACATTTCACTTTCTTGTAGCTACTATGTCATAGCTTATATTCAGGAATATATTATACCTGATGCCTACTTTCCAAAATATACTCAGTTATTAATGCTATGTTTATCTTTTATACTACTTGGAATTTTCTCAGAACATAAACAGTTTACTTAGGTAGTTTGTGCAGTGTTTGTTCAATCATTCAAACAATATTAAATACCTGCTAATATGCCAGAATTGGGACAGAACAGTAAATAAATCTAAGTTTCTGCTACATATAGAACATATTCTTGTGGGGTGACAGGTAACAACTGTCAGTGTCAGGTAATATTTTTGTCCTAAAAAATAAAATGAGCAAGGGGACAAGAAAACCTCTCTTAGGGCAAGTGGTCAGGAAGGTCTTTCTGAGGAGGTCTTCTTAACCTGAATCCTCCTGTTATTTTTACTGCAATACATTTTGGGAGTAACTATTTTTGGGGGGGCATCACGGAATTTTGGTGAGGCTTCTTTGCAGAGACTTTGACATTTATTTGAAGGACCTTTTTAGGAATCAGGACACTGGTGTCAGTTGCCTTGTGAGAGAATGATCCATACATTTCTTTTTTTCTTATTGTCAGTTTTCCTGCAGCATGAACAGGAGAGATGAGGACTGTGGCCTCTTTGTCCTGCTTCAAAGCAAAATTGAGCATCTTCCTACTCTCTGGCTGGCCTCTGAGCCTGGCCACTGAACTTGGCTGTCTGGTACTTTGTGTGTGCAGCTGTCCTTAACAATTGCTCCATGAGGTCTGACCACCTGAATCCTTCCCCTGTAGTGGTCACGGCCACCACAGGCCAGCAGACCTAAGTTTGCCCTGAACCCCCAAACAGGCTGTGGGTATGGGTTGAGGGATTACAGCTGTTGGCCTGGGGCTAATTTTTTTCTGAATGTCATTTTAAAGTGTGGAATCACAAAATTATAACCAGTGATGTTGCTGTTGCCATTCAAAGCATTTTTTTCACACATTTGACCTGTTAATCAGCCCTGCAGTTATTCCCATTAACCCCAGTCCCAGGGCACATTAGTAACCAGTATTTGCATAGGGATAGAACTGACAGATCCAAAGGCATATGTTGTCCTGTAATCCCCCACAGCACTCTTATTTTTATTGTCACCTTGCTCGCCCTTTTGCAGACCAGGAGTCCTAAACCTCACAAGGAGGGAAGGGGACTAGATGTCCAATGAAGAGCCTGCTGTGCAGGCTTTGTAGAACTCCTTTCAGGGCCACACAGATGCTGTGAGGCAGACTTTATTTTTCCCATTTTGCAGATGAAAACTTGAAGCTCAGGAAGATCATGTAGGTTGCCTGTGATTACACAGCTGGGGAGGGGCACAGCTGAAGTGTGTACTAGGTCTGAGTTAGAAATGTTGCTCTTTCTGCTGTACCAGGCACTTGTCTGACCTACCTGAGGTCACATGGCCCTTGCTCCCTTCTTCCTTTTGTGACTCCCACCTCCAATCTCCTCTTCAGAGCCACCTGTGTAACTTTGCCCACAGTCTGAGCTGGGCAGGGTGTGGTGGGCTGGGCCTTGGGTGATGGGCAGTGTCAAATTGAGTACTAGGATCTCAATTACCTGGGCATTAATGGGCTTTGACAAAGAGCAACACATGCCCATTGGCAACACACATCTGTACATATAAAAGACCCTGGAGGAAGGCAGTGATCCACATCACTCCAGCATATCCGGCATTTGTTCACAGTTTTAAGTATTGTGTAATTCATGTACCAACTAGTTCATGTTTCTCCCCCCTCATTTATCATGATTTCATTTACACATTCCTCCATTTCTGTGTAGTACACACATTTGCCATCTGTAAGACTGTGTAGTATTTCCTGACCACACACAGAATCTTTTATTGATAATTTCATATTTGTGGCTGGACAAAGAATATATTTATAGCATTATTTCTTGAGGAAATTAACTTGTGAATTTAGCTTAAAAATAAGTTTGGTTTTTGTTTTTTGGTTTTGTGGTACTGGGGATCAAACTCAGAACCTTGCGCTTACGAGGCAGGCTTAGTGCCACTGAGCTAAATCCCCAGCCCATAAGTTGTTTTTTAAAAATTGTTAGGAGTAGTCTGTTTACTGTTGTTTCAGTGGATTTTGGTTGGAAACCTGCCATAAGCATTTTTTAGAAAACAAACGTTTGCTGCTTCCAGATTTGAGTTTGCATTTTGATCCAAATTCTCTAAGCAATTATATATAAAACTTCCAAAGCTTTTAGGAGATGATCATGTGTCAAATCAGGTGAAACCTTTTTTTTTTTTTTTTTTCTTCTAGCACTGAGGATTGAACCTAGGGCCTTGTCACTGAGCTGCATACCAGCCTTTTTATTTTATTTTTTTACTTTTTTCTTTCCAGCCTTTTAAAATTTTTTATTTTCAGAAAGGAGCTCACTAAGTTGCCCAAGCTAGTCTTGAACTTGTGATTTTCCTGTCTCACCCTCCCAGAGTGCTCGAATTACAGGTGTGCACCGCCATGTCCAGTTTAGGTGAAACTCTTAATCTGAAGCAGCTGAGTTTGGTGCCGCACCCCATGATCCCAGCACTCAGGAGGTTGAGGTAGGATTGCTGTGAGTTTGAGGCCAGGCTGGACTACATAGCTAGACCCTGTCTCAAAAAATAAAATAAAATAGCTGCAACAGAGAGCACTGAACGAACAAGAACAGGCCTTTAAAAATTAAGGTTATCTTGAGGAATATATATATATATATATATGTTGTTTTTTTTTTTAGGTACTGGAGATCAAACTCAGGACCTCGCACTTGCAAGGCAGGCACCAGAACCACTGAGCTAAATCCCCGGCCTGAGGCTAAGAATATAACTACTGAATACATGTAATAATAAAAAACCTTTTTTTTTTTTTTTTTTTGGTTTTTTGAGACAGGTCTTGTTCAGACTGGCCTTGAACTCTGTGTAGTTCTGGCTGGACTCATACTTGTAGGAGATCCTCTTGCCTCAGCCTCCCACCTCTAGGCCTCCCAAATTCTGGGATTATAGGAGTGTGGTACCTCGCCCAGCTAAAAAACTTCTCTAAATAAACATCCTAACATTTGACCTCCAGTACAGAAGACTGGCCCCCTGGGAAGTGGAAACTTCTTGCCTTTCCTTGTCTTGGGCATGGATTGGTGAGAAGAGTGCCTCTATTCATTTGATTTCCATGTTTGTCCTTACTGATTACAGGCCTGAAGCAGGTTACTCAACTTCAGGTCTCAGTTTCCTTATCTGGGACATGAAAGCATAATTCCTACCTCCTAGGCCCACAAAGATTCAAATGCGAAGTATCTGGAAATTGTCTGGGACATGAATCTTTTTCTTTTTCCTCTTTTTTTTTTGGTACCGGAGATTGAACTCGGGTCCTTGTGCTTGCGCAGCAGGCAGTGAAACCACTGAGCTAAATCCCTGGCCCCCCACTGTTTTTTTGAAACAAGGTCTCACTATGTAGCCCAGGCTGTCCTTGAACTCACTCTGTAGCCCATGGGAACTCATGGCGAACCTCCTGCCTCAGCCTCCCAAGTGTTGGGATCACAGCCGTGTGCCACCACACTCAGCTTGGGACATGAATCTTAAGTGAAAGTTAGTTCCTTTTTTTTTTTTTCTTACAGTGGACTGAATTAGTACAGACTAATAAGCTAGTTGGGTGATGCAAAGCCCCCTCATTGCTTGTGTTAGAGAACAGTTATTTTTCTTTTGCCATGTTATAGTTTCTTATTTGCTGCCTCATTTCAATGAGGGTACCAGGATTTAAAGAATTTTGTGTGGAATAGTAGATGGAATTAAATTTCTCCTGAAAGATATATTTCAAGGAGTTGAAGTTAGGCAGATATGTCTGAAATAGTTTTCAATATATGTTACTTTCACAGTATTATTAGGAGCTCATGACTTCAAGAAAATACTTCATCATTTAGCACATTCTGTCTACTGATTTTGGATTATTTGTAAGGAGTTGTTAGTCTCTGCCCTAGGAGGCATGGAATAGTATCAGTTCCTGAACCAGAACTTTAAATACCTTGCTGATAGCCACACTGGCAGGTCACCAGGTCTCAGGCTCTAAGATGTCTCAAACCTAGCACATTCTCCTAAACCCAGTTCTCTTCTTATTCCCAAACTTGGTATTGGGACCCTTCTAATTTTGTAATCCAGTGCTGATCCTTATCCTGGAGAACACCCTCTTCCTTCCTGTCAGATCCAACCCATCAAGTCCCATGCATTTGTCACCTGCCTGTCAAATCCGTCCTTACAGTTACCCTTGAGTCCAGGCTACCTACCACAATCCCTCACCTGAAATATAAGAGATTGACCTTTCCAACTCCTTCTTGCCTCTCGACACTGTTTTCCACACTGTAGCTGGAGTCAGTGTATGTCTGGTCACCTCAGCACCTGCCTCGAGATCACAAACAATGATTGCTTTTGGGACAAAGACCACACCTTCAGTGTGGCCTTCAAAGCCCTGGATGCCTGGCCTCTGCCTCATCTCCAGTCATCTCCAGTCTCTTGCTGTGTGGGCTGTGCTCACCCCAAGGGTTGTCTTAAGGCTGTGCTCCTGCCTCAGGTGCTTTTTGGAGCTGCTTTCTCCTGGAATGCCCACTCTACAGTCAGTCAACTCCGGCTCATCCTTGAGAGGTCAGCCCAGTTCATGCTTGCTCTGGGGACTCTTCCATAAGCAACCCTCAAATTCATGTGGTCTCCCTGCTGACTGTGAGCTTTTGGAGCCCTTCGTGCTCCTTTCTGGCTCTGACATTATTTGATCCTTCTCCCTACCCCACCCACATGGTCCCCGAGGGCAGGGCAGGTACTCTTCATGATCTGTGTTCAGCCCGGGTACACACGGCAAATACTGAATGCTGCCTCCCCTCTCAGAGCTGGGTCCAACTAGAAAGGTTTGCCTGACATTAGTATGTTTGTGCAGACCTGTAACAGTGCATAAATTGTGCAATTAAGAGAGCCTTAGCTCTGTAATCAACTCCAAGACTTATTTTATATACATAATAGTAGAGAAGAAAATAGTTTGTTTTTAACTAGATGATACTTTTGAAATTAATTCCTGTATAGTAGTCCCTTGAACCATTTTGATTAACATTTCATGGAGTACTTTACATAGGGGAAAACTGTGGAGGCAGCTGCCTTAGCCAGTGCAAAAGGGAAGACCAAGTCATGGACAAAGTCACCAGGTAACTAACAGTAATAAGGATGAGTGTTTGCTACATGTAGAACTTTGTCGGGAACCGTATCTGATATAGTCTCGTATAGTGTCCCAGTAAAGCTCCAGGCTAATTGTTACCAATTCTCCAAAGGATAGAAATATGTTCCCATAACACACAAGAAGGCAGTCAGTTTTTGGAGGAAAAAAAATACTCTTGTTTTCTCAAGGAAAGAATAACCTTTTAACATCTTTATTCAAGTAGAATACCAAATTGATAGGGCCTGTTGTGAACAAATGATGATCTTTCTCAGTGCATTCGACTCATCATAGAGATAGATCCAAGGGGAGAGTGTAGTGTGGTGGGCCATAACATTCCTGCACAGTGTCACTGCTTGTACTTTACAATTTGTGAAATGCTGTCCCATATATTCTTTCTCTCCATAGTCTTTGGGGTGGGGTTTTACCATTGGGGCCCACAGTTGAGGAAATCCAGACCCAGGGATGCTGCCCCTGTTTGCAGTTAGCCTCAGCTGCTAGTTGTACCATGGAGGACAATTTTGGGTGTTGAGTTATCTGAGAGGTATTTAATGGGCTCCTGATTGTACATGGACAGCCAGAAAGCTCTGTGCCTGTTTTGGCAGACAGCATTCTCTGAGGACCTGCATAAGCTGGAAGGAAATAGACCAATAAACTCAGCACTAATCATCTGGAAAGGGCAGGACACTGCTGTTAGGCGATTATTGAACCTGTGAACAGAAAAACAACAAGATAACAGTTTTACAGCGTTCATTTCTTTGAAATATCAGATGGAGCCCCAATACAGCCATCAGGTTTATAGCACCTCTAGAATTAGATCAGACAGTTTGGTTCCATGCTGTGTACTCATATTTCTGGTTATGAAATACTCCTGGTGCTTATTTCCCTGATCTGCCAAGAAGCAGTTTTTCTCTTGTCCCCTTATGCATCCATTTTTTTTTATTCCACTTACCTTTCTTCCATATCCTTCATTTTTGCCTTCTGCCCCGCAGTTGACCTTTATGACAGCAGTGAAGCAGACCTTCAGGAATGGATATCCTGAAGGCCTGGCTGCGTCCACTCTGACCCCAGAGTCTGAGTTAGGGGGCTGAGACCAGGACTCAGAAGATGAGGCCAGACTTAAAAGCCAAATAGTGTAGACCAGTGTGACAAGACTAGAATATAGTCTCATTGTGCCTGCACCAATGATATCAACTGCCCACCTGATTACTCATTTAAAATGTCCAAAGAGTTGACTTACTGACCTTGATGGAGATATGCCTTACAGAGCAATAGCATGTTATGACATAATTGTTTCAGAAATTGTGCTTTGTAATGTAGGAATAGACTGTATTTACTAGTTACTGGTGCCCAGGAATAGGTGGTACTGTACAGATCTTGTTGCCTCTTTCTGGATTTGCATATTTAAGTAGTATAATATGCTTCTGATAATCTGTGTTGATTTAGACTATGAGTCTCAATTCCATGGTGGGCATTGTGTGTACATGAGTGTATATGTATGTGTTTATACACACATAGGTTTGTGATTACTGAGGGATTTTTTTCAAATTATGTTTTCCAATCCCCATTCCTCAATCTTGACAAGCCCAGAGATGGAGAAGGATGACTGGATTGTCTGAGTTGAATATGTTTCATAGGATTTTCTGGTACATTTCTCCTTCATTCAATCCTAAAATGCACTTGCCCTTTCAGAACTGTGATAAAGAATGTAACAATTAGGATAACCAGTTGTCCTGTCTGCAGTTGGCTAGGTAGAGCCGACCTAGGCTTGTGGCTCCAACTTGGTATCTGCAAAGGAGCCCATGGGAGCCAGGTGGGCATTTTCAGCCTTTCTAAAGGCCTTCTGGAAACTATGCATATACTCAAGATATGAACACAAAAGTTACACAAACCTTCAGATTTTTCCTTGCTTTTGTTTGGAATTATAGCTCAGTATGGGTTCATACTGATTCTAAGTTCTGATTGGCTGTGGATATAATATGGATTTCTGAGACAGAATTGGTCTAACTCTAGACATTATTACTACAGCTGGTAACAGAGCTCACTCCCCCCCACCCCTGCCTGAATGTGCTCACTACCTTTACAATGAGGTTGACCTTGACTGTGAGTGCCCTTGACTATCAAAATTAAGTAACTGTTTAGTTCTTGCTTAATGGTATTTACTTATCATCACACCTGTGGTAATGGTTTGATTACATAATACTGTGAACCCTTTATAAATATGGATTGCTGATTAAAATTTGGATTGGTATTGAAATGGAAAAAGTAATAAACTGAATGAATCAGTTACTCTTAAACATTGTTAGAATCTTGCAAAACATGTGGCCAGTATGGAGATGGGGATAGATGGGGAGGGGATAGTGTGGTCTAACTACAGGTCTCGTCCATTGCTCCCTTTTTTTTTCTTTTTTCTTTTTTTTTTTTTCATACTGAGGATCAAACTCGGGTCCTTGCGCTTGCGCAGCAGGCGGCAAAACCACTCATTGGTCCCTTTTGTTGTTCTTTTTGAATCAGGGTCTCACTATGTAGTCCAGGCTGGCCTTGAACTCACTACATTAGCCCTGGCTGGCCTCAAACTCGAGGTGATACTTTCAGCCCCCCAACTGCTGGGATTACAGACATGCACCACCATGCCTAGCCAGTGCTCTCATTTAAAAAATGATCCTTTCAGCCAGCTTTGCACTTAAAGCAAAGATAACTCTTTTACATGAAACACCATTGCTACTTAGTCTTTGTAGGCTTCCAGGATTCTGTTGATTATATGTTCCTTTTACTAGTTGTGTTTTATGCACACACATCATCCCAAGTTCTGCTTTTTCACTGTGTGTTACAACATACAGGCTTTCCCATATTTCTACATTGTCCCTGTCTGTCATTCTTGACGGTCGCCTCTAATTTTGGTGATTAAGGCAGGCTGGGGACAGGCTGTTTGATCCTTGATAACATGCCCATGAGTGCTCAGGCCTGCTGTGAATGCCAATAATAATAATGGTTTACATCTGTTAAGTGTTACTTCTTAGCTCTCCCAGTAGCCCCTGTGGGGAAGGCACTATTATCTCCATTTTATATAGGAAAAAAAAAGGCTTTTGGTAGGAATTCATCCAGGGTCAAACACTGATAAGCAGTGGAGCTGAGATTTGAAGCCTGGCTTATTTAATTTCAGAGTTTGAGTTCTTAACCAGGTTTTCTGTGTAGTAGTGTTGCCCATTCATTTTTTTACCTGACTTCAGAAATTACTTAACCTACCTAAATCCTCGAAACAACCACATCAATTAATATGTCTTAAAGTTACAGAAGCATAATAATTTTTTTTTTCTTTTGGTACCGGGGATTGAACTCACGTCCTTGCGCTTGCACAGCAGGCAGCGAAACCACTGAGCTAAATCCCTGGCCCAACAGAAGCATAATATTAAACCAAAGTAGAGCAAATGGTCAGGCAAGCAGGAACCCCAGAGAACACTCCTTCCACATGAGAGATTTGTTAATCTTCTTAGGGCCAGAATGGTGTGAGTGGCCAGCTTGTCTTCAGTTTCTTTTGCTTCTATCCTCTAGTCAGCCTATTTCCTCAAACTTAATGGAGACAACAGTGACTTCATGGGGTTGCTTGAAGCACCTGTACAGTCCTTTGTGGGAGACTCAAGAGATTTTTGGGGATCATTTTGGAAATAGATAGCTTGCCTTTCCCCCTGACCTTGTAACCTACTTCGCCTCCCCGAGAAGTGACCACCAAGCTCCCATGCATTTCAATTAGAAGCTATCCATCTGCTCTACTCCCTTCTCTGGACAAGTCTGAAGTTTTTCCATGTTCTTCCCAATGCTGGTGTCCATGGTGATGTTTAGAAATCATTTCAAATGGTCTCTCATGGCTGAGTTTGTTTATTCAGTCAGTCATTCATTGAGACAGGGCCTCACTGTAGTTTAGGCTGGCATTGAATTCACTGTGTAGTCCAGGCTGGCCTTGAACTCATGGCAATCCTCCTGCCTCAGGCTTGTGCCACACATCTAGCTCTCATGCTGAGTTTAGATCTTCCATTATTCCCAGGACACTTCCCATGACCAGCCATTTTGTGACTACATTACTGCGTGTTGTAGACTCCTGTGTGTCTGGGAACAGCAGGCACAGATCCTCCATCCTTTTCCAGGGTCTTGCTTCTGTTGAATGAGAAAATTTCAAATATGACTCAAAGTAGACTAATGTCCTTGAGCCAGATTAGAAATGGAGTTCAAGGGCTGGGGATTTAGCTCAGTGGTTTCACTGCCTGCTGCACAAGTGCAAGGACCCAAGTTCAATCCCCATACCAAAAAAAAAAAAAAAAGAAAGAAAGAAATGGAGTTCAGATTCCGAAAGTTCATTGACCAGACAGAAGAGAAGTATTTGGGCTTACCCACTGGGCTTTGGTTTTCTATCTGGAATTGTCTTCTTCTTTTTGTTTTTGTTTTTGCCATCATCTACACTAAAGAGATTTGGAGGATAAGGAAGAGTGTGTTATAGATGACTCTTTGGATCAGTGGTCTTGGTAGCTGAAGGAGCAGCAGTACCATGATGGATGGGACTGAATTAGTATGGGTCAGGGTTGGGATGGGCAGGAACAAGGGGACCTGGCGTGGGTCCATTTGGTTTAGAATTATGTCTCATGGGACCTGGGTGGGGAGTAGATAGGGATGGATGGGAAAGTTTCTAACAGGAAGGAATAGTGATGAGTATATACAGTTGGGTATAGACACAAGATAGCAACTCCTACCACCTTCCCAGTGAATTAACTGTCAAGGCCATCTGTTGAGATGGAGAAAAGAGGAAGACACGAAACTGGAGGTCTGAAAGACAGACACAGTCAAGAACCATATGAGTGGGGAATCTAATAGGAAGTCAGTGAGCTAATTCAAGAATTTTCTGGAAACAGCATGGGTGTGGCTGAATGACAGACCAGGTCTACATACTGCAGCCACCTCCTGGTTGGGGTCTGTAACAACTGGCTTTACCCACATGGCTTTACCCACCATACCCTCCCCAGCTGGTGGAGACCACTGGCCTTGGGAGTGACTCATGACTAGAAGGCAGCTTCATAGAAGGAGTGGTCAAAAAATACAATGAATGATTAATTTTTTAAAACTACATTAAAAGACACGTTGCCAGGAATAGTGAAATAAATGTATTAGGAGTGAAGGGGAATATTTGGGGCAGAATTAATGGCATTGTGTCTTTCATTAAAATGAAATTTTAAATTTAAACATTCACCTTATTTTTAGACCACATCTCATTGATTAAATGTTTACAGCAATATCTGTCAAAAACATTTTGGTACGTCCTTATCTACCTTATTCACTGAATCTGGCACCATGCAACTTCTGGCTCTTCTCCAAAGTCAAAATGCAACTGAGGACAAGTGCCAGTTATGTGCATCTCATTCTTTTTTTTTTTGTACCGGGGATCAAACTCAGGACCTTGCGCTTGTGAGGCAGGCACCGGAACCACTGAGCTAAATCCCCGGCCCAGGCATCTCATTCTTAGTAGACTCAGCAACTGTACTTACTATGACCAGAACATGTAAGGGATGTTTCTGCAGCTGTGCCAAACAAAAGAAATCTGGGAGGCCTAGAAGTATTTGTTAATGTGAGATGAGTTGTTTGAATATTATTTGAAAAATATTTTTACTTAATTGCCTTAGCACCCTGGTTTTCTTTGCTTGATTTTTATAGTTGCCAAGAATTTCTCTGGTGCAAAATGGAAAAATAGGACTCTTAAATATGCCCTGTTCTGATAGAATTTAGAGCCCTCTGGAAAATTCCTTGAAGACAATGGAAGAGGTTCCCCTCCATGTACAGCACAGGAGGGTGAAGAGAAGGAGCCCCTCATAGTCATCTGAGGGTCTGGATCCTCCACGGAGCTCCTACCTGTGCTGCCTCATGGCCTCACTGAATGTCTTTTTGGTGGCTGACTCTGCTACTAACTGAACAGTTGTCAGAATCTCACACTTGGGTGGAGCTTTTGGGCCTGGTCACCTTGTCACTGAGGTGTCCTTAGCTTAAGTCCTTTCTTGCCACAATTCACAGCAGCAGTGGAGTTGAAAAGGGACTATTCCCTCTCAGGGCCCATAGGCAAGTATCGTAGGTCTTCTCAGAAGGAATCACAAGGTGACCAACTGGCCAGCTCAGGACTGTCTCTTCCAGGTATGTAGTAGCTCCTGACCTGGCAAGGTCTTCCATGTGGCTTTGGTTTCTTGCCTTCTTCCCTTTTCTCTACCACTTAGAATGTACTCTCACTCTGTCTCTGCTGGAGAGTTTCTCTCACATCTGCAAGGGCCAGTTTGCATGTGGCTTCTAGGAAGCCTTCCACCACGATTTCTCTCACCCCCTTCCTGTCACTTCCTTTTTCTCTCCTACTACTTTCTGTCTGTGTACCCCACCCCCCACCCCCGTATACTTACACACTCATATATCTCAAACATGATTCTTTTCTTTTTTCTTTTTTTTTGCACCGGGAATCGAACTCAGGACCTTGCACTTGTGAGGCAGGCGCTGGAACCACTGAGTTAAATCCCCGGCCCCTCAAACATGATTCTTAAAAAATAGTATCTTCGGCTATCCGACGCCACAGCCACAAGATTGGCCCCCTTTCCCCATTCACAAGTGCCTGCCGCTGGAACGGGATCGCTTTTCTAGCCTGCTAATGCAACTGTGTCTGCAACAACAGGAAAGACAATGTTACACTGAGGCGATTTCTTTTCCCCATCCTGTACAAGATAAAAGTTCACCTTCTTCAGATCCTAAGGAGTGGACTGACTGGTTTGTGACCCTAGCTCTTTTCCAGCCCCCTCAGCATTTAGTAATTGTTTACGAGATGGGCCATTTAGCTAATTAATGGCAGGATGTTTGGGACAGTGTGTAGGTGGACAAGAATGCAGATCACACTACTTTGAAGTCTTAACTTGGCATGGATTTGCTTCCCTCACCTCACGTATTTTAAAAGTAGGGCCCCCCCTTCAGTGTTTAGTCTGGCATTTTATTTGATACATTTTATAATCCAGGTTCAGAAAAAAGGAGACAAAGTTAAGAGGATAGTCTTCTCCCACAGTACTATCCCACCAGTTTTACTTCTCAACACTTGCTGACTAGTTGTCCCTAAAATAAATGCAGACATTTATTTTAGAAAAAAAAAAAAAGTAGTATCTTCTTTTGGCCTCAGATTCCAATCTATAAATAAAATTCTGATGTAAGAGTATACTTAGCAAATTTTTCTGCCCTATATCCAAGTTAAGTCTGCTGTTGCTTGTGTAAAAAGTAATGTTTGTGGTCAAAGAAGTGCTAATTTTTTTGTTCTTAGTTCTGAGTTTTCTCAAATTATGAAGATTTAATCTGAAATAATTCTCATGGAGAATCTGATCAATAGATACTAAAAGATTCAGATATGTAAATCAGGTTTCCTAGTAACTAATACAGTTAGTAAACTAAATAAGAAAAAAAATCATCCAAATACTTTACCTTTTATTATAGGAAGGACATATAGAGAAATGACTGTCCATACCAGTTTTCCCAGAGTTAAAATTTTGATCCTTGCACAGAGAGCAATGTTGTCAACACTGTCTAAAAAGACTTGGAGGCCGGGGATTTAGCTCAGTGGTTCCGCCACCTGCCCCGCAAGCGCGAGGACCTGAGTTCAGTCCCCAGTACAAAAATAAAAAGCTTTGAAGACCAGTGCTTTTTTTTTTCTTTTTGTGGTACCGGGAATCAAACTCGGGTCCTTAGCTTGCGAAGCAGGCGTTGGAACCACTGAGCTAAATCCCCGGCCCCAACATTGAGTTAATTGAGATATCTTTGTCGCCAGATGTTGGGTGAGTAGAATTTTTTTTTTAATGAGGGTGCCGGGATTGAGCCTAGCCTCCTGCATGCTAGACAAACACTCTACTGCTATCTGGAGGGGTCACGATAGACATTTTATACAATACTAGTAGGAGTGTAAATTGCTAAGTAGGATGAATTGGCAAGACAGTTTCAAAAATTTAAATATGTGGGCCGGGGATTTAGCTCAGTGGTTCTGCCACCTGCCTCATGAGCAAAAGGTCCCGAGTTCTCAATCCCTGGTACCAAAAAAAAAAAAAAAATTTAAATATGTACTTAACCCAGGAATTCTGCTTCTGTGAAAGCCTCCTACTCCACCCCTTTTTGGTGGGGGGCAGGGGTACTGGAGATCGAACTCAGGACCTTGGGCCTGCAAGGCAGGCAGCGGAACCACTGAGCTAAATCCCTGGCCCAGACTTACTCTTGTACACAGGACCTACATAGAAGGCTTTTCAAGGTAGTAATGTTTATGTACAGTGTCATGTATGGTATTATTGCAGCATTATTTGTAAGAAGGTGCTTAGAAAGGGAGTTTCACTGTGCTTGTTGAAATGTATTTTTTCTACAGGGGTGAACTACTGATTTGCAGCTAAAACCTGATTTCTGAACCACTTGGCATTTATTTGACTTTAAAATTTGAAAGGTACCTGGGACCTCCCTGTATGATTTTTGTAGTTTCCCAAGAATTTATATGTCCAGATAAAGTTTAAAAATTCAAGGGAATGGTAAAACTTGGGCTTCCTCCTCTTACTATCTGTAGCCTTGCTCGATAATTCTGACTGGTAAAGCTATTGTAGGTGGGAGGGGAGCAATGTATGTGATAGACCCAAAACCAAACAGTGGTTAAGAACACTGCTGGTGTCTTGGTTTGGTTTGGTTTTTTTTTTGCTACCAGGGATCGAACTCGGGTCTTTGCGCTTGCGTAGCAGGCGGTGAAACCACTGAGCTAAATCCCCGGTCCTGGTTTGGTTTTTAATTTGAACATAGTTTTTAACTTTAAAGTGGTTGCAAAAATAAAAATTGAGTAAGGAATACCTTACATCTTTCCCCAAATCTACCTGTTGTTAGCTTTGGACCCCATGAATATCAGCTTTTGAAATGTGCTATTTTGTGACCACTCTTGTTCCTCCTCTAGTTTTCACTGCTACAGTTTCCTAGTAGCCAGGCATTCTCTCCCCTGAAGAAAAGGTTTACACCTGGTTTTCCAGCTTCTCAAGAGCTGATAGTGAATAGTTCTCTCTCAAGATTTAAATATAGCTGGGTGTGGTGGCGCATACCTGTAATTGCAGCACTCAGAAGGCTGAGGCAGGAGGATTGCCCCAAGTTCGAGGCCAGCCTGGGCTATGTAGTGAGTTCAAGGCCAGCGTGAACTATGCACAGTGAGACCCTGTCTCAAAAACAAAACAAAAAAATGACTTAAATATAAATTTAGGGGAGAGGCTTTAAAAGTTTTGAATGGTATTCCCTACCCCTAAATTTAAATGCTGACCTTCTTTCCTTGCCCCCAGCCCCATTATAGCCCTTTAGTTGTGGTTGATCTTTTTGTTCAGTGGCCCCCTTGACAAGCAGCTGACTTGGTCCCATTGCAGTGGCTTTCCTATACTGGCATTTCATGTCTGCAATAGTCTTTCTCCAGTTGGGTATGGTTGCCCATGCCTGTAATCCCAGCATTTGGGAGGCTGAGGCAGGAGGTATCACCATGAGTTTGAGGCCAACCTGGGCTACATAGTTCCAGACCAGCCTGAACTGCATGGTGAGACCATGTCTCAAAACCTCTCCCCCCAAATTCTCCAAATTTTCTCCTCTGACTTTTGTGGGATTCCCCCCTCCTTTTTTTTTTTTGCTTTTAAAAAAATTTTTTGGTGCTGAGAACTGAACCCGGGGCCTCACACTTTCTAGGCAAGCATTCTACCCCAGAGCTAAATCCCCAATTCCCATGACTTTTATGTTTAAAAATAAATGTTACTCCCAGACTTCTGCACTCCGTTAGCACAGTCTGACTTGGCCCTGCCTGTCCTGATTTTTCATTACTTACTCTAGGATTTTTTGCCCTCAGACAGAGGCCATTTTAAGATGTCCATCTGTTGCCTCCCTGGGTCTCCCCACATGGGCCTTCTTTTTTAAAAACCTCTAAAGGCTCTGTGTGGTTGTACTAGAGGCAAGGCCTGATTTTGAATGAGATACTGTGAGTAGAACTTAATTTCATTGTAGGACTAGTCTAGCATCTGTAAAAGCAGAATTCTAATCGTATCCTTCATTGATGCTTTCAAATCCTTTGGAATGTAATACTCTTCCTCATCGCAGAGACAAGGCCCAGCAGTGGTGGAAGGTGGGGACCCTGCTAGCTCATTAGTAGTATAAACCCTGTGTGGCAGTGGTGGTGCTGGTACAGGACCCTGCTATGGAGACACTGAGTGTGGATCTGGGAATCTAATAACTCACTTTGAGTTTCTAACAATCTAGGTCTGAGTGCCTCGTGGCAAAAGTAGAGGCTTGTCTTTTTCTTTTCTTTAAATGAAACTAAAGCTAGGGTTAGTTCATTATCTACAATGTCAATATTGATTTCTGCTTGCAAGGTGGAATATTAACAGATTAGAATGGCTGCTGGCAATTCTCAGCTGCTTCATTGACTTTAAATGAATCAAGAGATCCCTATTAAGATATACTTGAGTTTATTTGTTTTTTAACTTGAGTTTTTTAGGCTAACTCAGACCTTCCTAGTGTGGCTTATTTTGAACAGATTTAGTTTCTTGTGAGATAACAAGGCAGAAAAATAATCTGGCGGCTTCCTTCTTCCCCTTGTACAAAAGCAAAATATTTATTTATTTATTTGTACTGGGGATCGAACTCAAGACCTTGTGCTTGTGAGGCAGGCAGCAGCACCACTGAGCTAAATCCCTGCCCCTAAAAGCAAAATTTTAAAAGTGCTCAGATAAGAGATATTAAAACATTCTCTGCAGTAGAACACAGCTTGCTTTTTTCCCCTCTGCCAAGAGAAGTTTGGGAATTAAAATTATTGACTGATATAGCCCAAGCTAGCAGATGGTACTTGTACATAAATGTCCAAATGTAAGATTATTCTGAAGTAGCACATCTAACAGGCTGACTTTTACAAAAACAAAAAAATTTTAATAATGACCTTGAAGGATTAGGGGTGGTCCTGAGACATGAGATGTATTCCAAACCAGGCTTGCCTCTAAGGTACTACTTTACTATGCTCTCTATACCTGGAGGCTAGTTCTATTTTTAAACAAAATTGTTTTCTTTCATCCCTGCCTTAATCTAGTATATGAATTAGAAATAATAATAGTAGTAATAATAATAGCCACAGTTACTTTTGAATAACAATCTTACAACATTTATTAGCATCTAGTAATAAGATAAGGGTTAAACCACTTGAACATTTGCATTTTTCACATGTCATCACAATTGCCATTGCTACCACTTTACTGCTGTCTTCTCTCTTCACTGATCATTTCTAGTTGGAGACACTTTGTAGCAGAGAATGTTATCTCCTTTCAGCATGATCTGACCCAGTTGTTTTCTTGACTTTGCTTTAAAATGAATTTCTTCTGCATCATCTAATACAAGGTTCATACACTCATCAAAACTGATAATTCCACCCTATATCCTCATTTCAGTTGCTGATTGAGCCACACCTGAATGCGGATCTGTCCTCCTGCACTTTCCAGCCCTGCCCGTGGTATCCCATGGCAGATGTCACAAAGATGACACCGGTGTGCAATAGCCACACTACTATTTGGCCTACATGTGTTAGAGGACCAAGCAGATGTATTTGTGATAATAGAGATAATAGATTGATAATCTTCCTTTTATGGCTGTGGTTGTAGGACTCCAGGGTTAGATTGTTTCAAATACAGCTGGAGGTAGGAAAGGCAGTTATTAATAGAAAATTAGACCAAAAACAAAACCACCAGATCCAGAGAAGTTATCTCTGAATTAATGAATGCCAATATTGAGTCTTGAAACAGCTCTTCAGGCTGGGCGTGGTGGTGCATACCTGTAACCCCAGCATTGGGGAGGCTGAGGCAGGAGGATGGCCATAAATTCAAGGCCAGCCTAGGTCACATAGCAAGACTCAGAAAAACAAAAAAGCTCTTCATTTTTCATTGTACAGCCTGATCTATTGTTGATTATTTTTTCATGGTTTAATTTATGATGGTAACCTCTTTTGGATAGCTAGAAATTAAATAAATTTGGTATTTATTTAACTGATGTTTTGGTATTCTTACTCTAATTTCACTTATTGTGATAGCTCATGGAGCTCATGAGAGGGAAGACAGCTGGCTCCTGATATTGAGTCATTGGGAGTTTTGTTTTTAGTTTAAGGTAAAGTTAGATGTTTGTTTGTTTGATTGATTGAATATTTTGGTTTATTTAAAACAGGGCCTCGCTGTGTAACCCAGGCTAGCCTCAAACTCTTTGTGATCCTCCTGCCTCAGCCTCCCAAGTGCTGGGATTACAGGTATGCACCATCATGCCCAGCCATAAAGTTAGATGTTCTTTAGTAAGGTAGAGGCCTTTGGTTTGTTTCTTATTTTAGACTAAGTGGAACCTGCACAAATTTTGGAGTGACAAACCCTTAGAGGCTTGAGACAGTCTTCCTGAGGGAAATGAACTTCTCTATAGGGATAGTAACTGTAATGAGCAGTCATGGTGAAGTCCTTACAAAGATCCATTCACAGAACAATTGGAGAACTCCTGCTTTCCAGAAATATGGTGTACCTGGCTAAGGCCAAGGTTCAGAGAGCATCTGGTCCCCGAAAAGTATGGGAACATAAATATATTTACATCTATTATCTTATAACTTAACCACACTGAAGTGTAAACACTGGGAGCAGTGTGAGGTTTTTGAACAGAATCATTTTAAGTTGGCATGATAAGTACTTCAAAGTACTAAATTATTTATAAAGTTTTGAAGGGCAAAATTTATAAAGTCTTTTTATTTTTCATGTTTTGAACTTGTAGGTTCACACATGTTATATAATGCTCCAGGTCTCCCTAAATTGCCCAGGATGGCTTCAAACTTGTCATCTTGCTGCCTGGGGCTCGAATAGTACAGGTGCGAACCACTGCACCTGGCTAAAAAATGTATTTTTAATTATACACATAGCAGAAACTTTACACATAATAAAATTTTACCAACTTAACCATTTTAAGTATACAGCTCAGTACTATTAAATATATCCCCATTGCTGTGCAACCAGTCTCCAGAACTTCTTCATCATATAAAACTGAAACTCATATCCATTAAATAACAATTCCCTATTTACTTCTCCCCCAACCCCTGGTGAAAACCACCATTTTGCTTTCTGTGTCTATGGATTTGACTACTTTGGGTGTATTATATAAGTGGAATCATACACTATTTTTTTTTGTCATTAGCTTATTTTACATGCTATAATGTCCTCAAGGTTCATCCATGTTGTAACACAATGTAACAGAATTTTCCTCCTTGTTAAGGCTAGATAATATTTCCTGGTGTGTGTGTGTATGTATCACATTTTATTCATCCGTTCTTCTGTCCATGGACACTTGTTTTGTTTCCACCTTTGGTTATTGTGAATAATGCTGCTATGGACATGGGTATATAAATATGTCTTTAAGGCCCTGCTTTCATTTCTTTTGAACATATACCCAGAAGTGGGATTGAGGTTCATATGATTCTTCTGTTCTTAACTTTTTGAGGAATCTCCTACTAGATTTTCCATAGTAGCTGTACTATTTTGCAGTCTCACCAGCAGTGCACAAGGGTTCCAATTTCTCTACATCCCTGCCAACACTTAAAATTACAGCCATCCTAATAAGTGTGAGGTGATAGCTCATTATTATTTTAATTTGCATTTCCCTAATAATTACTGATACTGAGCATCTTCCTATATGATTGTTAGATGTTTGTATATCTTTAAAGAAATGTCTATTCAGGTCCTTCAGCCATTTTTAAATCAGGTTTTGAGTTGTAAGAGTTCTTCATATATTGTACCTATTAATCCCTTATCAGATACATGGTTTTTAAAAAATTTCCATTTCACAGGCTGCATTTTTACCTGATTGTGCCCTTTGTTGCCCAGAAATTAAAAAAAAAAATTTTCCATTTAGTTTATTGGTACATTTTAGGTACACAATACAGTTACATTCATCATTGGGATCTTGTACCTTTACATGATGTACCTTGGTTCTTATTTTTTCCCTATTCTCCTGCCCTCCCTTCACCCCTTCCACCCCTCCCTATTTACAAAGACTTCGTTTCCATGTTTTTCCTTTTCTCATATTAGAAATTTTAAATTTCGATGTAGTTCATTTTATTTTTACTTTTGTTGACTATGCTTTTGATGTTATATCCAAAAAAAATCATTACCATAAAGCTTTTTTTTTCCTTCTAAGAGTTTATAGTCTTAGGTCTTATTTTAAGATCTTTGATCAATTTTAGGTGTGTGTATGGGTGTGTGTTACTGGGGATTGAATCCAAGGATTTCAGGTGACCTACATCCTCAGCCTGTCCACCCGCTGTCTGTCTGTCCATCTGTCCATCCATTTATCCATCCATCCATTTTTTTTTTCATTTAGGTTTTTTTTTGGTACCAGGGATTGAACTCAGGACCTTGTGCTTGCAAGGCAGGCAGTAAAACCACTGAGGTAAATCCGGAGCCCTCCATTTAGTTTATTGGTACATTTTAGGTACACAATACAGTTACATTCATCATTGGGATCTTGTACCTTTACATGATGTATCCTGGTTCTTATTTTTTTCCCCATTCCCCTGTCTTTCCTTTACCCACTCCACCCTTCCCTATTTACAAAGACTGTGTTTCATGTTTTTCCTTTTCTCATATTTTTTTCATCCATCCATCTTTTGAGACAGAGTCTTGGTAAATTGCCCAGGCTGGGTTCAGACTTGCAGTCCTGCCTCAGCCTTCCTGAGTGCTAGGATTACAAGCATGTGTCACCACACCCTGTTTAGGATTAATTTTTTTTGGCACCAGGGATTGAACTCAGGTCCTTGCACTTGCGCAGCAGGCGGCAAAACCACTGAGCTAAATCCCCGGCAAAGACCTTAACAGCATCTTTCTGCTCCTTTCTTTTTTTGGTACAGGGGATCAAACTCCGGTCCTTGAGCTTGCACAGCAGGCAGCGAAACCACTGAGCTAAATCCCGGGCTCTGAACCTTGTCTTTTAACCTGTGATTTCCCTTTAGTAAATAGTGTGAGGCTCTATTTCTATTTCAAAGGGAGTAAGTCCTAGGGATCCTTATTAATGGGGAAAACTGACTATTTTTTTCATATATTTGGACATTTTACTGTATCCTGATTACTTAAGGGACAAAGATTAATTCAGACTGTTTTGCATACCTCTCCATATTCATTTCCTATTGTTCCTGGAACAAATTACCTCAAATTTAGTGGCTTAAAACCGCATTAATCTACGGTCTTATAATCCTGGTGGTTAAATTCTAGAATTAAAGTGTTGGCAGGGCTGCATTTATTCTGGAGGCTCTGGAACAGAATCTGTTTTCTTGCCTTGTCCAGCTTCTAGTGGCCTCCTGGATACCTTAGTTTGTGCCCCCTCCTCACATTACTCTAATCCCTTCTTCCTGACACATCTGGTTCCTAAAGTGTTCTGCCTTCCCCTCTCCCCTTTTAACGACTTTTGGATCTGCCTAGGTAATCTACAGTACTCTTCCCATCTCAAGATACTTAATCATATTTGCAAAATTCCCTTTGCCATATAAAGTAACCTACTCACAGGTTTGGAGAATAAAGATGTGGATGTCTGAGGCTGAGGAGGGTGTTATAGCAACTGTTAACACTCTTATCTCTTCTATCACAGAAGCTGTACCTCTTACCTCTTAGGAACTTGAATCAATTTGAACTCTTTTTCCTGTTTTCCCTCTCCTCTAGTCTTCCATCTGGCCATGTTATTTTACTCTTCCAGTTCCTTTCTATCTGTTTCTTTCTTTCCAGCCTTTTAGTTCAAGCATTTTTCTCATCCTAGTCTGCTAGGATAGCCTTCAGACTGGTCTGCCTACCTGTAATTGTCCCTGCAGATATTTTGAGCTCATCTTGAAGTATACTTGTCTTGAAGTATACTTCTCTTTTGTTGTGTGCCTGATAATTGCATTATCTGAGATCTTTGTTTTTCTGTTACCTTTTATTTCTGCTGGCCCTCAGTCTTGCTTCTCTGACTACTTGGCTACGTTTGATTATGTGCCATTCCTTATGTTTGAGAAAGTATTTGTAGAAGTAACTTGAGGCCTGAGGTGTAACTGCCTTCATGGGGAGTTGACTTGTGATTACAGTATTTCTTTTCTTTTCTTTTCTTTTCTTTGGTACCAGGGATTGAACTCGGGTCCTTGTGCTTGTGGGGCAGGCGGCAGAACTACTGAGCTAAATCCCCGGCCCATGATTACAGTATTTCTGCCAGGCCCCTGGGGGTATTCCTGGTCCAAGATCACTTGGAAGGAGGCTGTTGGTTGAGAGTCCCAGGAGCTTTCAGAGTTTGCTTCTGGTTCACCCGATACCAATAGATGCAGCCTTTTAGGTGGTCTGCTCAGTGTGGGAGTCACCACTTAGTGTTCCTCTTTGGCTAGCCTTGGCTTGGTCTTTGATTTCTGCTCTGGAGAGCTATTAAAATGAAAGTACCAGTTTGCCGGTATCAGCTGGCCAATTCTTTAAGGGTAGGAGCTCATCTCTCTGGGTTACCATTTTGCCTTGCTCAGTTGCCAAAGCTTCAGAGCTTTTCAGAGGATATTAAAAGGATATATTGTATTCATTGTAGTTTTGAGCAGGATGGTGGCCCTGATAACGGAACCTGCTTCCCAGACACTAGGCACCCGGCCTGTTTTTCCATGCTGTCTCTGCCACCCCTGTCTCTTCTGGGCATAGACATGAATAATCCTTAGCACCACTATGGTCATGTCAGACTTTTGTTTAAGAATATATGTAGCAGGAAATCATCCCTAAGGGAGCATGGTGACAGTGTGAGATTTAGACCCTCCCTTCTCAAGACACAGAGGCCAGTGTTAAAACTCTACAGTCTTGTGTTCTGGTGGTGACTTTGGGAGGAGGCCTGGTACGATGGAAATTTCCTCCATTGGCATTTCAGTTCCTGAAGGCTAAAAAACATTGTCTCCTCTTTTAATCCCAGACATCATTGGGTTTGGTAGTAGAGGGCAGAAAGCTCCTTGTTTTTTATGGTGCTACATTGTCAGATGGATAATGATACCTTTCATTTCTCAGTGGGACTGGTCACATGCTTCTTGGTTGAGAACCAAGGTCTTAGCTCACAGAAAAGCCATCCATGACTGAGCACAGAGGGTGGTACCACAGCCAGGACAAAGCAGGAATGAGGACCATGTGTAGAATGTTCGAGGAAGCAACTTGATGCTGTGGGAAGGGCATCCGGACCTGTCAGGAAACCCATGTCTAACCTTCCTCCCACAGTTGCTCAGGGCTTTGCCCTTGGACCTACTGTCTTACCTTCCAAGATGTCTTTCAGGGCTCTTCTATTGGCCTTGATGTCCTGCAAAGTTGTGACTATGGGGAGGATCAGCTCTTTTTGCCTGGGCAGCCAGCTCTTGGAAAGATAGAAAGGAAGGGCTTAGAGCTGTCCCCAGGAGGAGACCACTTGATGGGTTGTCTAGAACCCAAACCATGGACTCTAGTTCAAGTACACTAAGTGATCCCATGATTTTGATCCTAGAAGCAGCCTTTGATTAGTCTAGTCCCCTGGTTTTGCAGATGAGCAAACATAGGCCCAGAGATTTTCTTTCATTTAAAGAGTAGTAGTGATCGCTGCCTGCCTTGCAAGCACAAGGACCCAAGTTTAATCATCAGTACAAAAAAAAAGGTAGTAGTGATGTTCTATCCTCATGTAGCTTGCTTGAGTAAAACCCTAAGGAAGTAGAGCCACACTTTGGTAAGTCTGGGATTGGTGAAGTTTACTGTTAACCTGTAAAGCTACTGCCTGAAGCCTAGAGAAAGAAAGGAATCATGGTGAGCCAGACTGCCTGCCCCATCTGGCTATCTGCGGCCCAGCTTGGACCCCGTTGGCTGACACAGCCCATGAGACAGATTGGCAGAGAGCAGCAGAGATCTCTTTAACTGACAGGTCTGAGACTCTGGTTGTATGGAGTAGGACTGGGCAAATAGGCCACCGGTAGTCCCTGCCCAGAAACAACTCAGCCCTCTGAGCAGGTGGCAACTTTTTTCCCTGGTGCATGCCCTGGCTGCTAAGACCACAGGCTCCTGCTTGCACTGCTGTTTTCATACTGTGGCTCTGGGCTGGGGCTGACTGTGCCCTTGATTCCCAGGCCACCTACCCATTGCAGGGGACCTCTCCCATTCTTGCTTTGCTTCACATAGACCAACTTGGATTGTTCAGGCTCAAAATTGTGCACTTGGTACTCAACTTGTGCCCACAGTTACCTTCTCTTGGCAACCACTGCTACTCATGAAGCAGTCTCAGAACAGCAGAGCTTTACATATCTTTCTTTATTATTAAAGCACCAAACTTTATTTTTAAATTACCTCTAATTTTCTTTTCAAATTACCCTTGTAAAACTAGGTGTATTGTTCTTTTTTGTAAGTCTGCAAACCTGTTGGTATAAAGATAACAGGGAAGGATCACCCTGGACCTGAGACTGTTTTTCGAACTGCCCCCAGTTCCTGGACTTAAATTGCTGTCTGGTTAATGGAGATCATTGCCTTTTCCTGGACTGAACAGGCATGGGAGAGCCTTGTGAATGAGTCTTTGCAAAAAACACTGTTGGAAGGTTTTTATGATAATTTCTCTCAAGGATTTGCTACCAAAACATGTGTAATTTTAAATGTACTCATGTTTTAGCTGGGCCCTAGCACTGTACTCCTTGTGATCATTGCAGAATTTCCTCTTTCTATTGATTCAGATTTGCAATTTTTCCACCCCTACCCCACTGAGTTTTATGTTTTCTCTGGTATCAGTTGCTAGCACTTTGAACAGAAATATTTGCCAGAAGCTCTAAATGTGGGAGCTCTTCAGCTTTAAGGAATAAGCAAGCAATGGAATCTTGATGATCCATGGTAGATTACTTGTCAGTGTATGCTGTCAGCTTGTGTACAGTCACCTGTAAGCATGAATATGTGGGGTTTTAGATTTGGGAAGAATCCCAGATCTCTCATTTCCCACATGAAAATGCTGAGGCCCAGAGATATGATTTGTTCAAGCTCCCACAGTCAGCTGCGAAAGGAGCCCTATTGACAGGTCCCATGGCAGGTCCTCTTTTCACTTGCCCATGATCTCTCTCCTGTACTTTGACAACCACCTTCTGTCCTGGATGCAAAGAATAGACTCAGGTGACTGATCGTACCATGTCCACACTCATCTTCATGCCCTGTCCCTTCATTTCTCTGAATCATGCCCATTTTTCTGTCACCTACCCATCAGTTTAGAAGATGGAGTGAGTGTCTTACCTCCCACATTGGTCCTTGGGACCCCTAAGGTCCACACAATTGCTTTATTCTTTTGATAGGTTTATGTCCTGATTGTAGAGTTAATTCCCATCTTGTGAAGCCTCATGTGATGCCTGGTACCCAGTGAATGGGCTGTACATGAATGGTGACTTCTGTTTTGCTCCGCATATTTCAAGTGTCTCTCTTCTCTCCAGCTACCTACTAAGCTCTAAAAGAGCAGACCACATGGTTTGCATGTCTCGTGTCTTCAAAGAGTTACGGCATGTCTTAGAGTTTGATTGATGGTAGACTACAGCATTGATATTTTATTTTCTTGCTGTTAAAGTAATGAATTTGCTTTATCCTGAAACCTTAGAACATGACATGTTGGGGTGCATGCCTATCATTCCAGCCCACAGGGAGGCTGAGGCAGAAGGATCTCAAGTTTCAAGTGACTTGGGGAGGCCCTATCTCAAAATAAAAAATAAAAATAATTAGCTTGGTGTGAAGGCCCTGAGTTCAATTCCCAGTACCACCAAAAAAGAAGAAAGAAAGAAAAAAGAACATGGCTATATCTTCATGGCCTCCTAAATACCCAGCCTTATGGTTCTTGTCATTTGAAGAATAAAGAAGCCAACAGGTTATGGCAGTTAGTTTACAAATTTCCACCTTTGAATATTTTGCCACTTACTTGCAATGGCTAGATAGTATGAAGCCAGGCTTGGTGGTGCACACCTTGTAGTCCAGCACTCGGGAGGCTGAGGCAGGAGGATTGCTGCAAGTTTGAGTCCAGCCTGGATTACAGAGCAAGACCTTGTCTCAAAAAAAAAAGATAGTATGAGTGCTAGTGGGAAAAACAAGCCAAATTGTTAAGATTGCTATGAAAATTGCTTGGCAACAATATTTGTTCTGGGTTAGCTTTTATAGCCAGAAGACCACTGATGAGATTTTTTGTTCCAAAATCCTTAAAATCACTAGGATACTGCATTTTATGCTGTTGGACTTTTGGTAATACCTGTTGTTCAGGTTCTTCAGGGCTTTGCATTATAGGATCATTGATAGAAAAGAGCCAGTTCAAATCAAAGAAGGAAATGTTTATTCAGATGTTGTGAAGTAAGACAAATTGTATGGCATTTATAACACTGGCGTGTGGTTTGCTCATAAAAGAATACCTAACTGGAATTTTATCTAGTGAAAATGAAACCGTTAAGCCTATTGAAGTGTAAAACTGGGACATCTGCCAAGCAAAAGCATAACCACAATTTAAACTGAGTTTCATCTGGGCTCCTCTCTGCAAATGGCAGTGTCTCCCATGGAGAAAGTACTCTCTAACTTCTGTTTTCCTTGTTTTCACAGAGCCTGAGCCCTTGTGAAGCCGGAAATGACAAGTCTGAATGGTCGCCATGCCGAGAAAACCATTGACATGCCAAAACCATCAGCCCCCAAAGTGCACGTGCAGAGGTCTGTGTCCCGAGACACCATCGCCATTCACTTCTCAGCATCGGGGGAGGAGGAGGAGGAAGAAGAGGAGGAGTTCAGGGAATACCTTGAGGAGGAGCTGGATGACCAAAGCATTGTAACAGGGCTTGAAGCCAAGGAAGACCTCTATCTTGAACCCCAGGGTGGCCATGACCCCGCGGGCCCTGCTGCCTCACCCACTGTGGCAGATGGACTGTCCGTATCCCAGGCACCTGCTATTTTGCCTGTCTCCGAAAACACTGTAAAGCTGTTGGAATCCCCTCCTCCAGCAGCTCAAGTATTAAGTACAGTGCCATTGGCTCTGTCTCCAGGGTCATCATCAGGGCCCTTAGCTAGCTCTCCCAGTGTGTCATCCCTTTCTGAGCAGAAAACCAGCTCCTCTTCTCCATTGTCCTCTCCTTCCAAGTCTCCTATCCTCTCCTCCAGTGCCTCATCCTCTGCTCTCTCCAGCGCTAAGCCCTTCATGAGCCTGGTGAAGTCCCTGTCAATTGAGGTGGAGCCAAAAGAATCCCCATACCCCCTGAGGCACAGGCACTTGATGAAGACATTAGTCAAGTCTCTGTCTACTGACACTTCCAGGCAGGAGTCGGATACTGTGTCCTATAAGCCACCTGACTCCAAACTGAATTTACACCTGTTCAAGCAGTTCACACAGCCACGAAATACAGGTGGAGATTCTAAAACTGCACCTTCTTCCCCTCTGATTTCTCCCTCCGATACTCGCTCCTTTTTTAAAGTGCCCGAAATGGAGGCAAAAATTGAAGACACTAAACGACGCCTTTCAGAAGTCATATATGAGCCTTTTCAGCTCCTTAGTAAAATTATAGGGGAAGAAAGTGTCAGCCATAGGCCCAAAGCCTTATCTTCAAGTGCTTCAGAACTCTCCAACCTGTCCAGCTTGAACGGCCATTTGGAAAGCAATAACAACTATAGCATCAAGGAAGAGGAGTGTGACTCTGAGGGGGATGGCTCTAGCAGTGACTCCAATGTCCCTAGGAGTGACCACCCAAAGTCCACCGAACAGCCTATGAAAGAGGTGGAAACTAAAGTTTCCCAGGCAAGCAGCCTAAAGGATTTAGGCATGAAGACAAGCTCTCTTGTCCTAGAGAAATGCTCTTTGTCTGCCTTAGTGAGCAAAGAAGATGAAGAGTTTTGTGAACTGTACACGGAAGACTTTGACCTGGAAACAGAGGGTGAGGGTAGAGTTGATAAGCCCCCCAGTGTCCCTCTGAGGCCAGAGGTGCTCATGGAGGATGGCACGATTCTTGACAGTGAAGAGGAAGAGGACTTGGCCACGCAGCACCCAGAATTACCCATGAAGACGTTGGGCTTCTTTATAATGTGTGTCTATGCGTACCTCATCCTCCCCCTCCCCCACTATGTGAGCGGACTCTGTCTGGGAGTTGGCCTTGGATTCATTACTGCAGTTTGCATGATTTGGTTTTTTACACCACCAAGTGCTCATAAATATCACAAGTCACATAAACATCTGCAACACTGGAATATGAGATCTTTGGACATCAAAGAACCTGAAATACTAAAGGTAAGACTCTCCACAGCCACCAGCAAGTACATGTGGTCTCTCACAGGCTAATTATAGAGATTTTTTTGCCTTGTTTCAAAGAAATCATGTCCACAGGAAACTCAAGAGAAAAAATATTCCTTATCATAGTAGCAGAGTTCCAGTAATGATCTGGTGTGTGATTCTAGTTGGTTTTTTAAATCGCACATGTATGGGGGTCTGTCACACAGGAGTGTGCTCACCCACTCTCGTTTTGCTTCAATGGGATAATACATTTTACAGCCTGACCTTTTTTTTCTTTCTTCCACATGACAGTATGTTATGAGACTGTTCTTTTTCTAAGGGAAGCTGGTGTTGAGTCTTGAGAATGTGACACCCTTAAGCTTAGCATTAATATATGAAGTGGAGCAAAAGTGACTCATTATGCATACTGGCTCAGCTTCTTTGATAGCGTGATGCTGGCACTACCTGATTCACATGCTCTTCAAGTAAGTTAGTGCTAACTTTAGCAAAGAAAAGTGCTACTTACATTTATTTCAATACCTAATGACGGAGTGTGGCACGTAGTTTAAATTGGTTTGAGCATTTAACTTGTCTTGGAAAGATTTTAATTTTAATCCAGTCAATCTTTAGTGTAGATCCTATCACTGCTAATATTTCAGCAGTTTACCAGAGGAAGCCATGGGAATAGGACTTTAATGTGATGATACTCTGGTTACTTTGACCATTGAGACAGTAAGGGCAATAATATGATGCTGACCACCCACGATAGGCTAGTACCACAAAGAAAAAAAAGATGAAAAATAGGCACTAAAAAGTACAACATTGAGATTTTTCCTTTTTCTACTGAAGTAGACAAGCCAAGATGGTCTGTCTTTGACAAGATTTGAAACTTGCTGCTTGCTGCTTAGAAACCATCTGCAAGTCTGTTCTCCCTCAGTAGTACTTATTCCATGATGCCCTCCTGGAATCAGGAAACTGAAGAATGACAGATGTTAGAGAGATGGGCATAGTGATGAGTTCAGGGCTTCCACTCTGCTGCCTGGTTTATAGTTGTAAAGTAACACAGGAGGTAGGCCTCAATTTCTTTATAAAACAGGCCTACTGCTTTGGTTTGTTTGTAGTTTGTCTTCACCAAAGCTTGTTAAAATTTAATTGCCAATATGATGGTATTGAGAAGTGATGGAGCCTTTAAGAGATAAATATGGAATGTGGTCTACACCCTCATGAAGGGATTTAATGTAATTCCTATAGGAGTGAGTTGGTTATCACGTGAGTGGGTTATTTAGAGTCAGCCAGGCATCCCCCACTCTGTTTTTCTCTCACATGTGTGCTTTTCTTCCTCATGCATTTACTTGCCCATCCTACTCTCCTATCATGCACAGAGCAGCACATGGCCCTCACCAGAAGCTGAGCACATGCCAGCATGATGCGCTTGGACCTTCAGAACTGTGAGCTGCTAAATAAGCCTCTTTTCTTTAAAAATTATTGAGACTCAAGTATTTTGTTACAGCAACAGAAAACAGACTAAGAAGATTATAAACCTGCTTCTAGAGTAAAGTGAGCTACCTTTTTTTTTTTTTTGGTACTGGGGATCGAACTCAGGACCTTGCGCTTACAAAGCAGGCAGTGGCACCACTGAGTAAAGGAACTACTTTTTGAATAGTTCAGTTTTGGGGATTAGCTGGCTTGAGTTATTTTCTGTATATCTGATCCTATTCGTTTTTTTTTTTTATAGATGATGCAGTTCTTGAAGGCAGGTGTGAAAAACTTTAAAATACAGGAGGCTAGAAAACCTGCCAATGATCAGGATCTTGAATAGAGGCTCAGTACCTTGACAGTGACCCTGCATACTTTGTGCCCTCAATACCCTGTGTGATCCATAAACTAGCTAAGCAGTAGACCTGTTTTATAAAGAAATTGAGGCCTACCTCCTGTGTTACTTTACAGCTATAAACCAGGCAGCAGAGTGGAAACCACATGATTTTAGACCTCTGAGCATATAGGTTCTCATTGACAGACTAGGAAACGCTTGCAGCCAGAATAGGACCAAGGGTCTGTCTCATTTTTTGGCTCCATAAACAATAATTATGTAGGGAGGATATTATTATCTCAATTTAATCTCAATTTCATGAATTTTTTTTTTAATTTAAGAAATTAAAGTGAGGAAATTCTTAGGAGAAAATGGCAACCAGGAGAGATTTGGGTTGCTTTTTGTTGGTCTTTTATAACCCTCAGTAGCAATAAGTGCAAGAAATATAAAATCGGGCCGGGGATTTAGCTGCGTGGTTCCACCACCTGCCTCACAAGCACAAGGTCCCAAGTTCAATCCCCCGCACCAGAAAAAGAAATATAAAATCATTTCTTTCCATCTTTTTTGTCTGTTGGTTTAGTTTGGTTAGGTTTGAGACAGAGTCTCGCTATGTAGTCCAGGCTGGCTGTAAACTTGCAGCAATCTTCCTGCCTCTCAGCCTCCCGAGTGTTGGGATTAGAGGTGTGTGCCACCATGCCTGGTTTCCTTCTGTCTTAACTGAAAATAATCTGCCCTTATACAATGGGTCACGTGGGTTTTTATATATGACTTTTATAAACTTGTCTATTTCCTGGTGCACTGTACTGCTAGAAAGTGTATCGGATGAGTGTTGCAATGCAGGTGACTGTCTGTTAGCAGCATATTTTTCAAGTTTTTGAAGTTGGTTGGAAAATTTCAAATATAGACAAAAGTAAGGAGACTAATGTACTTAACACCCAGTTTCAGCAATTAACATTTTTCCAATTATCCACTCAACTCAGTAATTTGGGCCTAAACTGAACTGTAATTCTGGTTCATCGATATATGAGAACAGTTCTTAGCATCTTGAAAATGCCTCTGAACCCTGCTACATATTCCAGGACCATACTCCCATTTTGTTCTAGGTGTCATCTGGAGTGACAAAAGCTCTTAGGCATCATGTGTCTTAAGATTTCCTAAATTGTGCTTTTTGGAAGAAGGTTTTAACTGTGAGAAAAATGCTAGATATCTTTTCATCCTCATTTATATTTGCTATAAGGAAAGGACTAAATACCTTGGAGACTATTCTTATTGTACAATAATTAATCTTTAGGAAGAGGTTTGCAGTACCTCAGAGATGAGGTTGCAAGCGAGATGGTCCCAAGGCAGAGTCTGTGTTGGTGTCAGCACCCAGGCCACTGTTTGTGACTCTCTGTCTTCATTCTTGTACTTCTTCCAGTGGTGTCCAGATGGGTTGCTGAACACACTGTCAAGAAGAAAATGTTAGGTTGGTTATTCTCTACTTTTTCTCTTCCTAGCTAAGAAAGTAAATAAGCCTTGTGAGGCTTATTTTACCCCATATATTGATATAGATGAGCATATCTTGATTTTTTGACCAGAAACCTTGGAAATTATAAAAACTAAGAAATAATGATTTACATCCTTTATCATTAACAATGAGCCTCACTCTGTGTGGTCCCTTAATATAGTATGTCAGCTAAAGATAATATGAAGATACATAATGTAAAACTAAAGATTAACAAGAAGTCTAATTACGTTACCCTTTGCTCTTTATTTTATTGTTTACTTTTCATAAAAGCTGTATTAGAACACGTATATTATTTATAAGTAAAGGGAATTATCATTGGTACATTCTCAAAAATTGTGTAACCGATGGATGCGTGATCTGAAAAGTTTGGAGGCTACCTCTTTATGCCTGCTGGTCTATTTCCAATCTTTACTTGTTAATACAATTTAATGTTTATTGTTTATTAACACAAATAGACCTTGGTTTATTGCAGTGGTTCATCTAAGGTCATTTTATTTGCCTAATTTGGATATTTTTTATCTCCTATTACTATTTGTGAATGCATTATAATTTACAGTGCATTATAGGGAGATATCTTTCCATGGGATAGGAAAACTAGAATAAGGGCTGTTTCCCTGGAGTTTGTGGTACTACACCTGACTCCCATATTTCTAGTAATATGGCTGTGAAGGTGACTTTGAAGCAGGGAGTTGGATGTTATGAATGGTATTGATATTGGTGCTTGCCCCCCCCAGTGACTTTTTTTTTTTGGTACCAGGGATCGAACTCGGGACCTTGAGCTTGCAGAGCAGGTGGTGGAACCATTAAGCTAAATCCCTGGCCCCTAGTGACTTTTAAAAAATTTTCTCTGTAATGTCTTTGAGTAGTTTTTATTTTGAATGTTGGCTATCAGCTTGAGGCTATCTTTCATAGTATGAATTCTGTACATCTACAGGTCTGCTTATTTATCTTTCATGAGGTGAAATTAAATTTGTATCTAAAGTTTTTGTGGCATGTATTAGATTGTTTCTGCCCTACTCTCAAGACTTCACAATGTGTGATACTGTTTTAACTGACGGCTATAATTCTCAACCATTAATACATCAAAAAGGGGCTAAGGCTGGTTATTACAAACTTCTGCTTTTGTTTTGATTTTGAGGACAAAAGAAAAGTAATCATCGTTTTGTGTGCTCTCTTCTTCAGAGGTAATTCTCAGCAGCAGTGGCATCAGGTCCTGGCTCTATCCTGTACTTAGGATTTTCTTCTTCCCTGATAAGCCTGAAGTGGGAACAAGGAGGGACCTAAATACAGGCTGCAGTGTCACTGTGTCAACCCAAGCCCCACACACTGAAGACAGGAATTCCCGCTGCTTCCTTGGGCCAGGGAGTTGGCACTTTTCTCTGGTCAGCTCAGCAACCAGCTGAGCAAGAGAACATTGGCCTTGAATTCCTAATTGGCACTGAACTGAAAGTGAGCACAGTGGTTGTTGTTCCAGACTTTATTATTTTGCAAAAGGTTAATTGTAGCTTTTAATCTTTCCAAGTACTGTATTAAATGGGCTCCTTTATAGATTGTGGTTTATACATTCAGCCAAACATGGCTTCTAAATCCATCAGAGAATTGAAGAGAAACCCCTGACCTTTACAAATGCCATCACAGGACCAGTCTGGTGACCAGACAGCTGCAGCCTGCTGACTGGGTCATTGTCCCCAGCGGTGTGCACTGTCTTCATTTTAACAACTTAAGAAAGAAGTGAGGTTTGTCTTGAAATGTTTTAGTGTAGGTTGAGGGCATCTCATTTTTTCAGTTGAGCTCTTGAAATGGAATGAGATGCTAGCTGTATGCTACATCTCTTTATGCTCATTCCCATGTCATAACAATTGTTAAGAAATTTAAAGTTAAGGAGTTTAGAACAGGTGAGCAGTAGACAGTGGGTGCTTAATGGGGAACAGAGTAAAGGCCTTAGAGTGGCAGTGCTACTGTCGAGACTGGATATTTTGACTGCTAACATGTAGAAATTCCATGTGCAGCTTAATCCAATTCAAGTTTCAGGAAAAAGTTGACTAGCTAGTGGTGTGTAAAGGTGATTAGATTTGCACTGGGAAATTGCTTTCTGCAAGGGCGAACTGGTTTCTGATGACTAGAGTGCTTTAGGGGGTAGAATTAGGGGAATGGAGGAGAGTTGTGCCTGGCCAGCCTCTCAACTTGAGCCTCCCAAAGGCCAGTCTGCACCCCAGCTGCCTGTCAGGTAGCAGTGCCTGAAATTCTCTGAGTTTCCCAGCAACACTTGTAATGTTCTGGAAAGAGCCATGGTAAGAGGCAGGACACCTGGCTTCTGGCCACCACGCCTCTCTTTCTTCTGGGTAAGAAGGAGCTTAATCAAGTTATTTCCTGAAAAACTAACGCTTTTTGTGTAAGGTTCTTTTTTTGTACTGGGGATCGAACTCGGGTCCTTGGCTTTCAAGGCAGGCAGCGTAACCACTGAGCTAAATCCCCGGCCCATGTATGAGGTTCTGAGTAACCACTCAGCTTGTTCCCTTGTATGTCTCAAGGTACGCAGCCAGCACTCTATTTACAGGCTGTGGGGGTCATGCTAGCTTGTCTCGATTACTTGTGATTTCCATTGATTTCATTTAATCTTCATAGCCACCATCTTGAGTTAGACTTCATTCATGCTGTTAATCAACAAACATTTGTTACTATGGGATTTATAGATTAATCTCTGTTCTATGGAGTGTGTATCTCGGTAGAGTAAACCAGGTAGTTAACAGATACAGTTATACAAGAAGAGTGACAGAGAAGGGAGGCTTCCTGGAAGAAGTGTCATCTTTGCCCTAACCTGAGGGGTGACCAGGAGAGCTGTACCACAGGGCTGAGATTGGAGCCCATGCGTCCAAGTCAGATAGACCTGGTTCAAGTCCCAAATGTGCCAGTCTCTAAATCTTGGGAGGCAAATCACTTACCTCGTCTCGCCACTTTTCCTGGGAAGTTGTTGGGAATTGGCAGAAGTAAAGGAGGTAATGTACTGGAAGTACCTGGGACATAGTACTGTGTGAGCTTAAATGCCAGCTACTATAATGAATATTCATATTAGCAAATTAAAAATCATGATTAAGATTGGTTCATTTTATTATGTAAATTATACCTCAGTAAATACATTCATTGTAGGGAGGAATCTTTGTGGCTTGGGTATATTGTGAGCAGGGAAGCAGGGAGGCATGAAATCAAGCTGGCTGGGAAGCCATGCCGGATCCTTTTGGGGGATGGGGTCTGAGGGCTAAGCATCACCCAGCTTATAACTGGCAAGTGGTAAAAGCACGATTTTGACCCAAGCCTGTCAGGTGCTTCACAGTCTGCCAAGGTGTGTGGTTGGTGCTAGTGCCTGTGTTTTGGCCAACAGTCTTTCCTGTTACCAAATATGAGCAGGGTAGGGTCTCACTTAAGCTAACAAATGATTGTTCACAATGGATGTACAATTTGAATCTTGAATCATGGATAATGTTTTGGGATTTTTTGTTTTTTGGGGGGGAGCAGCTATGGATTTTAGCCTCTCCCGATCTTTAGCACAAAAAAAAGAACATTACAGTAGTTCAGAAAGGAGGAAGTTAAAGATGAAAAGGAAAGAGAAATAATAGTGCCTGAGAATCTGAAAAGATTGGAGTGGAAAAGGATAGCCAACCAAGCCCCTGCTGGAAGGACATTTGGAGCCCTGCTGGGTTGTCCCAAAAGAAGGCATCACCTGAATTCTCTCCTAGGAGGGTTTTGTTTCTGACCTGTGTATTCTCTCCTTTACATTCCTCTCTGTCAGGTTGTTCTAGATTTCCTGGGATTTGACAAGTGGCACAGGGAGACCTGTATCTTTCAGAGCTGTCAGCAGCAAAGGATAACTGGTTACTCATCTCAGAACTGGGGCCCTGGGTGAGGACACGTGCTTCCAGACCTCTAGAGGGGCTGGCTCCTGCTGGGTCAGACATCTGGCTTTGAGGTTAAAGGCCAGGGATTTAGCTCAGTGGTGCTGCTGCCTGCCTCAAAAGCGTAAGGTCCTAAATTCGATCCCCGGTACCAAAAAAAAACCAACAACAAAAAACACCCAGATCTCCAAAGCCCTGTAGAAAAGCTTGCCCTTGTTAACCAGATATAGGAATTTTCTTAGAAGCAGTAATTGTTAGACTAGGGCAGAGTAATGGCTCATCACTGAGTATATCTGTTCTGTGAACAGATGAGCTGATGCAGTGCTGTATCCTAACTCTCACACTTACGTGTCCTATCTTGTTTTTTAAATCAGAAAATTAAAGGAATAAGATAAAAACTTGATGTAAATTTGTCCATAAGTGATTTTTTTTTCCTAGTATGGGAGATTGAACCAAGGGACTTCACACTGAGGCACATCCTCACCCTTTTTATAATTTTTTTTTTGGTGGGGGGTTACCGGGGATCAAACTCGAGTCCTTGCGCTTGTGCAGCAGGCAGTGAAACCACTGAGCTAAATCCCCGGCCTTTTATAATTATTAATTTGAGACAGGTCTCACTAAATTACTAAATTGCCCAGGATTGACTTGAACTTGAGAGATCCTCCTGCTTCAGCCTCCCAGAATTGTGAGATTATGGACATAAACTACCATGTCTGGGTGTGAGTATTTTTAACGTTCTGTGGGTTTTTTAAAGACCTGGATTTAATCCCAAACACCAAAGAAGTTTGAGGGAGGATAGATTAAATCATAGGGTGCTGATAACTAGTTTTGCAGAGAAGCAAAATGGAGGGGGAGCCTTAATTTGTACTGTTTCCTGGCTTGCGTCAGTAAGAATTCTCACCTTGGCCAGGTGCACACCTCCAACAGTAAGTCACTGAACATGGAGTTGGGAAATGTGTAGAGTCAGCTCATGAAATGGTACAGTCCAACTTCACCACATTTTAACAAATATATCATTAACCCTGAAAACGCAAGAACAAGTCAGCATTTAAAAGTCAGGGAATATAATTCAGCATAGTATAATAACTACAGGAAAAAAACCCCAAAACTGTGAACCAAAGAATGTATTTTAAGCACCCAGGTCCCCTTGTGATCTGCACTTGCATCTCTTTGCTTTATCATTCTGATCATTGCTGGCTTTTTGTTTATTTGTTTTTTTGAGACAAGGTCTTGCTCTGTAGATCAGGCTGGCCTCGAACCCACTTTCATAACCCAGGCTGGTCTCAAACTCATAGTGATCCTCCTGGCTCTGGGATTACAGCCGTGCACCACCATGCCTGAGTTATTGCTACTTCTTTGTGGACACCCAGATCACATCCTCTTCCCGTGGCCACTGCTTGTTCATTTGCTGCTTGTGGTTAGATGCAGCCCTTGGCCAGTGACTCACTGGGAAAAGGGAGAAATCCTCCCTGCGCACACAAAAAATCTACTGAGGTATGTAGAACTATATAACTGATTCATAAGTTTCATATCCTCTCCCCCAAAGACAAAGAAGTACGTTTGTCCATTTTACTTCACTTCACATTGAAATGATCTTTTTAATAATCTTATTGTAGTAACTGTCCTCTTACAGTTTTATTCTAAAGGGGTTGCAGGACAGTGGAGTAAAGACTTAGTTTTCTACACTTTTGGAGCCACTCTTGAGTCAAAAATACGATTCCTTTTTTTTAATTCGTGACCAAGGGTGTGGGTATATGGGTACACACGTGCATGTGTGATTCTGGGGATAGAACTCAGGGCGTTGAACATGCTAGGCAAGTGCCCTACCACTGAGCTACACCCAGACCCTATCCTTTTAAAAAATCTAACACATTTCTTGGCACATAGATTCAGTGCATGTTTTAATGGAAGGATGAATAAACAAAAAGAATTCTCTGGTTAACTTAGCAAGACTCTGTCTCAAAATTTAAAAATAAAAAGGACTGGTGATGTAGCTTAGTAGTAGAGCACTTGCCTAGCATGCATAAGGCTTTGTGTTTAATTTCCAGTCACACACACATACACACACACACACACACACACACACGCACACGCACATGAAGTGAGGAATGGGGTTCTGAAGACTCTTCATTCTCACAGGCTTTCCAGTCAGTACTTTGGTGTGAGACTCAAATTCTTTTTTTTTTTTTCCTTTGGATACTGAGGATTAAACTCGGTTCCTTGTGCTTGCTTGCAGGGCAGGCAGTGGAACCACTGAGCTAAATCCCCACCCTGCAAATTCTTTTTTATTTTTCTTTTCTCAGTTCTTCTATTTTTTTAATATTTTTGAAAAAATATAATTTTTTTACAATATTTTCAACTTAAAACACTATTCACACTGAACACGTATGGCAGGTAACCTACCCAAATAGGAAGTTTAAGAAGACAAAACTGTTCTAGCTTTGTTGAAAAGAAAAGTTGTGCTGCAGACTACTGTCATGATGGTTAACAAAGCAAGGAAAAGCACCATTCAAATCACATAACAGTCTCTTTGTTCAACTGGATTATAGGCTGGTGTTTGTCCCAAATTAGACTTCACACAGATATGGCTGTGATGAGGTGAATCCTCAGAAGACACGATTCTCAAATCACATATTCCTCAACTTTATCACGAGAAGAATTCAGTATTTCTAACATAACATACCAGAAAAGCCAGGACTAGCTCTTATCTATCATTACCTTGTTATCTTAGTCACCAGCGACACAGAGTTATTTCAAATTATCAAATATTTTTTTCTTTTGTGTTTTTGAGACAGGGTCTTGCTATATATAGTTTAAGCTGGCCTTGAACTCACCATGTAGCTGAGGCTGGCATCCAACTGGCAGCAGTCCTCCTGCCTCAAGGAGATTCTTCTCATAAGGACAAATGCAACTGAGAAATGTGAAATGTAATTTAAATTTACTCATTTCTACAAAATGTAGACATTAACAAGTGTTAGTTAATCCTAAGGGCCAGTTTAGTCTCAAAAGATGATAATTTAGTAAGATTTAGAGTTTGTTTAATTTGGTGCTTTGTCACAACTTGACTGGTGCTTCTTTCCTCACTGCCTTTACATTGACTATGGGGCCAATTCTATTTTCAGTAAATGTTTGACAGCTTTTTAATAACAGTCTCAGCACTTTTATTATAAGCATGCAAGACTAACAAAAACTTTGGCAATGCATAAGTGTAACACAATGACGAGAAAGCTTTTATAATTAAGGTGAGACTCAAATTCTTACCATAGAAATGACTATTCCTTGAAAAGAATGACAGTCCCAACTCCAGCATAGTGATTTCAGCACCTTTCTGCTCATTACAAATGAAGGGAGTGGGAATATATCAATTGCAGTTTTCTAGGGAATTTTGTGAAGAGCTAGGCCACTCATATAGCTATGAGATAAGTTTTAATACAGTTTTATGGTGGTTAGGCTTTTGTTGGTTTTTTTGGTACCGGGGATCAAACTTGGGTCCTTGCGCTTGCGCGACAAGTGGTGAAACCACTGAGCTAAATCCCCAACCCCTTGTGTGTTTTGTATGCTCCAAAATGTTTGCTTTTTGAAGAAAAATCGATGTGTAATACATGCCAATCAATACGCAACACAATTTTCTCATTTAAGTTACTATGTATCTTTGAATTTTGACATGCTGTTGATTTTATCTTATTTATTGGATGCCTAATTCTCATTCATCTGCTTTACCATATAATTTGAAAGAGCAATATGTTATAGTCAAATTAAAACGAAGAAGTAAAAACTATCAGAAAAGAAAAAAAATGCAAATGAAATCTATGTAAATAGGTAAGGGCGGAGGGGGTGGAGGATGCACAGGTAATGGGGAAAAAAAATAAGAACCAAGATATATCATGTACAGGTACAAACACCCAATGATAAATGTAAATGAATTGTATACCTAAAATGTACCAATAAAATTAATTTTAAAAATAAAAATAAAACATAAAAAATAAAAAAAGATAAAATGAAGAAGTAGAGCTGGTCATGGTGGCACACTCCTGTAATCCCAGCACTCAGGAGGCTGAGGCAAGAGAATCACAGCAAGTTTGAGGCCACCCTGGGCTACATAGTGAGTGCAGGGCCAACCTGAACTACATAGTGAGACCCTGTCTCAAAAAGCCAAAAGAAAAATAGTGGTAGGTTTTCTCTGAGTCTTGGAACGATAACGAGTTAATATGGTCTGTGAAATTTCAAAGATTGTTTCCAAGTAGGTTGAGAAGACCATGTGTTTGGCTACCTGAGGAAGTCAGACCAAATGGGATTTCTTATTCCCAATAGGCAGAAAGACTTCTCAATTACGTGAATAAAACTTTTGAATTTCTTGATTTGCTTGTCAGCTAAAAAGAAAAGAAGAAGAACCTTTTATTTAGGATATTGACCATTAAGGGCTGGGGATCTAGCTCAGTGGTGTCACTGCCTGCCTCACAAGTGTAAGGTCCCGAGTTCAATCCCCAGTACCAAAAAAAAAATAAAATTAAATAAAATACATACATACACACATACATACAATCACTAGGATAGTGGCCATTACCATTTTCTCCCCCGATTCAGAGTTTTGGTTATAAGAACCATACCAAATTACTCCATCTTTGCACAGTCTCCGCAACCTCTGGGTATGAGGAAGTTGACACCTCCATCAAAATCAAGTTTGGTTTCAGTGTCTCAAATACCACAGTGGTTGTCATTTTCACTGAATCAGATTTGTGTTCACTTTGATTTTACTAATGAAAGTTTTTCTCCATTAGGGATGGATGAATGAGATTTACAACTATGATCCAGAAACTTACCATGCGACTTTGACACACTCAATCTTTGTTCGACTTGAGGGTGGAACCCTAAGGCTTTCAAAGCCCCATAAAAACATATCCAGGAGGGCGAGCTACAATGAAATGAAGCCAGACGTCACCTACATCAGCCAGAAAATCTATGACCTTTCTGACAGCAAGGTGAGCCCTAGGAATTTTGGAAGCAGAGAGTAGGGAAATGAAGAGTATTTGGAATCTTGGTTGCTTCACTGCATTTTTCCACCTAAGGTTTTTGTTTTTGTCATTTAAGGATCAGTATACTTTAGGATAGTACCTCTCAAACTTTAACGCATGTATGAACCACCTGGTTACCTTTTACAGTGCAGATTCTGGTTCTGCAACTTATATGGGGCTGGGCATCTGCACTTTCATGAACTCTCAGGTTATACACATGCAGGCATATGGGCCACATCTCCGGCAAGGGCATCCAGCACTCAGAATTCTGACTCTCAGAGCTAATCGGCCAAACAAAAAACTATATGGTAGGAAGATACTGACTGATAAAGGCTCTATAAAATGTGACAATTGTGTATGTGCAAAATAACTACATTTTATAAAATATTATATACCGTATTCTGTTTTGTGAGGAATGTTATTTGTGTGATTTTTGGGGGTGTTTTATTTTATTTTTGAGACAGGGTCTTGCTATGTAGTTCAGGCTGGCCTTGAACTCACTGTGGAGCCTAGGCTGACCTCAGACTCACAGCGATTGCCTCAGCCTCCCAATTGCTGGGATTATAGGCACATGCCACCACACCTGGCCTATTTTGTTTTTTGGAGTTGTTTTGGTTTTGTTTTTACTTTTAAAATTTTTTTTAAATTTTATTTGTTTAATAATTTACTTTTTGGTTTTGACTTGTGGTTTTATTTGTTGTTGTTTGGGTTTTTTCTTTGTTTCTGCTCTTTTTTATTTGTTTTTTGGTTTGGGTTTTTTGAGACAGGGTCTCACCATGTGTGTGGTACAGGCTGGCTTTGAACTCTCTATGTAGCCTAGGCTGGCCTTGAACTCGTGATGATCCTTCTGTCTCAACCAAAGTGCTGAGATCATACATATGCATCACCATACCCAGCATGTTTTTTGTATATTATTCCACAAAGCTATAAGTTCTCTGTCTTTACAACCCATCTGAATGATCTTCAAGTTTCTCCAAAATGACAGAAGTGCTTAATTTTTGTGTAAGTTTATTTTTAAAATTTTATTTATTCACTTATTTTTTGGTACCAGGGATTGAACTCAGGACTTTGCGCTTGCAAAGCAGGCAGCGGAAGCACTGAGCTAAATCCCTGACCCCTGTGTAAGTTTATTTTTGAGTTGATACTCAAATGTTACCAGGAGCTTCCCATCTAGGTCGATAAATGCTTTTTCTCCCCAGCTTAAGTTTAGCTCAAAGTCATTAAGTACAGTTGGTGTACAAACTTAGTTAATGATAATCAGCTAAGTGGTATAATTGTGCTACTTCTGGAAAATGATACCTACTTACAGCTCTTGGAGACTTCTTAAACATCTACATTCTGGAATGATTTTGAGGAATAAAAAGTCATTTCTAAAAATTTATTCCAGTTATATAGTTGTGTTATAGACAGATAATAAAGATTATTTCACATTTATCATTTTAATAAAAAATTCTGTGAGGTATGTGTCATGTGTAATATTAATGCACAATATAGCTACTCGTAAGTACATAAATCATTTCCCTTTCTTTATAGATTTATCTTGTACCTAAAAGTTTGGCTCGAAAACGAATCTGGAACAAAAAGTACCCCATTTGTATTGAGCTTGGTCGACAAGATGACTTTATGTCTAAGGCTCAGACTGATAAGGAGACCTCTGAAGAGAAGCCACCAGCTGAGAGAGAGCTGGGAAGCGAGGACCCTAAGAAGCCACCCCACCCTCAAGAGGGAATGAAATCTGTCCACCGAGATCAGATACTGTATCTGTTTGGGAGAACAGGCCGAGAAAAAGAGGAGTGGTTTAGGAGATTTATTGTGGCATCTAAGCTGAAGTCAGACCTCAAGAAGCCACCTGGTGTCTCTGGAAGTAAACCAGGTAATGGCATTTGTGCTAAGTGCTTTTCCATTTTTAAAGGACCTGTAGCGAGATTAGGAAAGATTGCCAGGCAAGCAGGAAGGAAGCCCACCCTGAATTGATTCCTCTTTGCCCCCTGTAGTGTGTTCTCATGACTCATGTACCTTTTAGAGAAGTCACTACAACTCTTTGTACCATGTCATTTCAGAGCAGTGGGTCCATTTGCAGGTGTATGTAGCTAGCCTTTGGTTGCTCCCTGGGATATTTTTTGGTACATATTGTGATGTTCTGAAAGAGGCAGCACAGAAGCAGCTAGTTAGAAGAAAGGTGAGAACTGGGGGTGTAGGCCAGTGATAGAGCCTGCACTAGTATGTGTACCACCCTGAGTTTAATTCCAAATCTGCAAATAAAACATTAAAAAGGCAGGAAAGTCTGGGAGATAACTTCACACTAGTGCTCTTGAGCTCCTAAACTTGAGCCTATCCTCCAAGCATAAGGTTGTCATAGCAATGCAGAATCCTTTGGCCTGCTGACCATTCTAGTAGGATCCTACTTATCCTGATGGATAACCACATAGTAGCACCTCTCCTGAATTCTGCCTAGGCCTGGGCCTCAAGGAACCTAAAACCAGCACACAGCAGCAGCACTCTGCCCTTTAGGTACTGTGCCTGATAGAGAAAAACGGCCCCTCTTTGAGTCAATTGCTCACAAATTACTGTGCTAGAAAGCATGGCGATGGTGCAACTAGTAATTGTGGGACATCAGAGGAGGACAAGATTGATGTAGGCATTATTAGGAAAGGCTTTTTGGATGAAGTAGCGCTAGGGAGGAGCCATTTTGGGGCTTACCCTGTCAAGGATTTATATTGACTAGGAGCATGTAGCTCATGTGGATCTCAAGCATGGCTTCATGTTGCTTTGTTTTCTCCTCTGGGAGGTACTCTGGGACCTTAGCACATTTGCTGACCTACCACTCTGTCAGCTTTAACCCCAGTTTCCATCATGACTCAAAGGGGTTGAAATCCTAAAAGTCCCTTGGAAATACCTTAAGCACTAAAACTCAAGATGAAAAGAAGATTACTAAATACATTCATTTCCTAGGGCTGTCAGGACAAAACGCCACAAACTGGGTGGCTTAAAACTGTAGAAATTTATTCTTTCACAGGACTGGAGTCTAGGAGTCTAGAAGTCCAGAATCAAGGTGTTAGACTGTGCTTCTCAGAGACTGCACAGAATCTTTCTTTACCTCTTGCTAGCTTCCAGTGTTGTCCACAGATCCCTAACTTGTGGCTGCAGCCCTCCAAACTCTGCATGTCTTGCCTCCTCTTTTTTTTTTAAAGACAGAGTCTTGCTATGTAGTTTATAGGCTGGGCTTAAAATCACTATGTGGCCCAGGCTGGCCTTATGCTCACAGTGATCCTCCTGCCTCAGCCTCCCACCTCCCAACTGCTGGGATTACCAACATGCCCAGCTTCTCATCTCCGCTTTGTTTTAGGACCCCAGTCATACAGGATTAAGGGCCCACCCTACTTCCAGTATGACCTCTCATTTTAACAGATTCTATCTACAATAGCCCTGTTTCCAAATAAGGTCACATTCTGAGGTGCTGGTGGTTAGAACACCAACATATCTTTTGGAGGACACGATTAAACCCAAAATGCTGAATAAAAGAAGATTCAAGTGGGTGAGAATGCCTCAGAATCAGCCACTGCTCATCTCTTCTCTTGAGTCTGACCCTGTGCAGTCCAGTACAGTGGCCACAGGCCAGGTAGCTGATGAGCACTTGAAATGTGACCAGTCCAATCTGAGATGTGCTGCAAATGTAAGCTATATACCAGATTTCAGACTCTTCACTCCCCCGCAACTAATTATCTCATTAAAAATTTTTATGTTGGCTACTTGTTGAAATGATGTTTTAGATATAGTCAAATAAAATATTCAAATTAATTTCATTTGTTTTTAACCTTTTTCATGTGGCTACTAGAAAATCGTATATATGGCTCACATTGTATTTCTCTTGGGAATATAATGTTCTGCTGGCCTAAACACTGAAGCTGAGAATCAAGTAACTTCTGTATGTGAGGCCCTGGTTTTGATCCCCAGTACCTTGACCCCAAAAAGCTATTTATTTGGTAAATTTAAGCCACCAAAAATATGATGAAACTAGTAACTGAGGCTGGGGTTATAGCTCAGGAGTAGGTCTCATGCTTGGCATTCATGAGGCCCTGGCTTCAGTCTCCAGCACCAAAACAAAAAGAAACTAGTAGTAAAGGTAAATTGGCGAAGACTGCTGCTTTTCAAAGCCATCTCTGACCCAGCAGCTATGTGTGGGTGGCTTGTCATTAGCCCTGAAGGTGTAGCTAGTGATGATCCTCCACAGCTGGGCACCTCTGTCAGTACCAGGATGATAGAAGTCCTCCTGCTAGCTGCCCCAGCCCCATGGGCCCTCAGGGATGCTGTCATTAAAACTGTAAGTTTCTGAGCAACTTGGACTTAAATGTTTGAGGTCATCTTGATACAGTGCAGACTGGGACGTGGGAGGTCTAGGGTAAGACTGAAATTCTGAATCTGTAGCAGGCAGTGTCCAGGCTCTAGGAAGAGCAGGAGTCTGGCAAGAGCAGTGTAGTTCTAGCATGACCGGATCAAGGGCTCAATCGCAGTGGGAGCCCCAGAGCCGTGAACACTGCTGCTCTTTGCTGCTCCAGGGAAGGGGAGCATGGCGAGGTTGCTCCATGGGCACTGAGTAGCAGCCAGGCTCTAGAATGGGGCTTCCTTCCTTCCTGTGTCCTCCAGGAGAAGGGACCCCTCTTGGATCAGGCACAATGGGATCAGTTTGGTTTAAAGTATTGATATCCTGCTACCCTGTTTGTTGTCATTTTTGTTGTTGTTGTTGTTTTTTTTAATCATTAACTAAACTCTAGGCTTTACTTGGATTTCACTGAATTTTCCACTAAAGCCCTTTTTCTCTTCCAGGTTCTAGTCTAGGATACGACAGTGCATTCAGTATTAATCAATTTTTTTTTTTTTGGACAGGGTCTCACTATGTAGTTCAGACTGGCCTTCAACTCACTGTGTAGCCCAGGCTGGCCTCAAACTCCCAGCAGTCCTCCTGACTGAGCCTCTCGAGTGCTAGGATGACAGGCATGCATCATATTTTTAAATACTTTTGATATAGCTTTTATCTCAACATTTAAAAATAATATTAGATAATCAAATGATATGAGAATAATAAAGGATTATACAAAATTTAGAATTCAGGGTAAAATTTCAAATAGTACTGGAAATTAGCTAGCTAAAACTTAAATTAAGAAATGACTTGTATAACACTTTTTTCTTTTTTTGATACCGGGGATCAAACTCGGGCCCATGTGCTTGCGGGACAGGCAGCGGAACCACTGAGCTAAATCCCTGGCCCTACTTGTATAACTCTTTATGAGGAGTTTTCATTTCAGATGGCTGGAACCTCTCAAAAATAAAATGACTTGTTGGGTTTTTTGTCTCTGTACTGGGATTGAACCCAGGACCTTTGCACTGAGCTACATACTCTGCCTTTTTAAAATTTTGAGACAAAGTCTCACTCAGACGGTAAGTTGCTCAGGCTAGGATCAAACTTGTAGATCCTCTTACCTCAGCCTCCCAGAGTGCTAGGATTACAGATGTGCCACCTTGCCCAGCCCCTATAAATCTTTTTAAACCATCATTTGATAGCATTTTAGCTACTTTTCTATTTAATCCAGCAGTGTTTATGCTCATGAGTTTGGGGTACTTGAAGGTTCTTTTCTTCCTTTGTATTAATAGCCATCACTTCTTTGCTCCAGGCCCTTTGCCCACCCACAGCAGACACAGCAGTCCTTCTGGGCACCTGACTCACAGCCGCAGCAGCAGCAAAGGTAGTGTGGAGGAGATCATGACACAGCCAAAGCAAAAGGAGCTGGTGGGCAGCGTGCGGCAGAAGATGCTGCTAGACTACAGTGTGTACATGGGCAGGTGTGTGCCCCAGGAAAGCCAAAGCCCCCACAGGAGCCCCATGCAGAGTGTGGAGAGCAGCCCCACCGCTGGGAAAAAGGTAAAGCTGTCTGGGTCGGGCCTTTCTGTTCTTGTGCTTCAGCTCACTCCTTAATCTCTAAAAGAGTGAGTACCCATTTGGGGCCAGGTCCTCCTTGTTCTTGGCCATGGGTCAGTGATGAGCAAGATAGAAGGGTCCTGACCGTGGGAGTTTGTGCTCTACTCAGGGAATCAGCAAGAAGCAAGCATCAGGTGGTGGTAAGAATTGAAAGGGTACTGGTGGGAAGTGGACTGAACTCAGTGAGGGGCTCTTTGAGGAGGTAACTTTTGGACAGAGACCTGGGGAACATGAGGGAGTGAGCTGTGGCGATATGGATTGGGGAGCACTCTAGGGGGGAAACAGCAGCACAAAGTCTCCGCAGCAAGAATGTGGCTGGCACTGGGCATGGTGGTGCACACATGTAATCCCAGCACTGGGGAGGCTGAGGCTGGAAGATTCCCATGAGTTCAAGGGCAGCCTGGGCTACATAGTGAGTTCAAAGGCAGTCTGAACTACATAGCAAGACCTTGTCTCAAAAAAAAAAAATGTGGCTGAAATACTCAGGGAATGGCATTAACAGCATTGAGGCCAGTGTGGTCAAACAGCAAAGAAGAGCAGGAGAGGGAGGCAGAGAGGCTGGAGGGATCTATTCCAAGGGAGCTGGGGGCCCTGGGAGGGTTTGAACAGGGAGTGATGGCCTAAAAGATACATGGCTTTCAGTAGAGAATTGGCTGTAAGAATGAAGTAGCTGGGTAGAGATGCAGGTGGTCAGGAGTGGCTGGCTGAGTGTGTTGTAGGAAAAGCTGGCCAGGTAGATGTGGTTATGAGAAGAAGCAAAGGTGACACATAATCTTTGGACTTGAGCAACCTAGTGATCGGTAGGGAAGTGATAGAGGTCTAATTCCTCAGCAACTGTTGTGGTAGTCTCGAATTCTCAGACTCTTCAACTGTGTCCTATGCTTTTGAAGATGTACCGTGACCATGAGTACCAAGGTGTAACAAGTCGGACATTGACTTAAGGTCATTTGACATGAGATCAGTAATGTAGGCTGTCACCTGCCATACTTGGTCATACCCTTGAATACATTGGTGTGACCCCTGAGCACACTAAATGGGCTTCTCCATTATGCGCATGGAGAAACAGACCTGAGAGAGGTTAAGTAGCTTAGACACACAGCTGCTAGATGACAGACGGTGCAGAATCTGGCCGGGAGTCCCAGGCCCTTGACTTGGTATGACTGTCGCGTTGGTGGGCTATTCTGAACCCCAGCTAGACTCAAGCCTTCTTTGTCACATTTATTCACTTGTGTTTGACCTCTAACAGTGACCAAATTTCTGTCCTTACTGAGGAACATGTGGTTCCTTTTTTTGTGCCTTTAGTTGGCTGTGGGTTTTATTTGCTTCTATGATCCTTTTCCTTGTGGAGGAGACCACTCACCTGATCTGTGTGAACTTGTCAAGGCAAAAAGGACCACATAGTCTGGGCAGCTGTAGTGGGAGCTGCCTCCCTCTAGGCTGGAGCTGAATGATTTAAACTGTTCCAGAAGTGTGCTGTTTGCCACTGGTAAGTCCTGTTCCCCCAGATTCCTTTTCTCCTTGGGATGTCAGCTGTCAGGACCTAGGAAAATCAGGAGAACTGCACTGACATGAGAAGGATATCTCATAAAATGCTTGCTTTGTGGAAGCTTTTCTTAAATTAAAAAGCAAAAAAATCTGTTTCAGAGCATTTCTGCATGTGCTTGCTGTGTCATATGGTCCTTGCCAGCCCCCTGCCTGGTGCTACTTCCAGGGGTCTCTAATCCACACCTCCTTTCCAGCCACCTGGCACTTAGCTCTTTAAGTACACAGATATTTCTTCTCTGTTCTAAGTCAGATGGAAGTCTTTTAAAACTACGTTAAACTTCCTGGCTCCCTTGGGCAGAGCAGGCAGGGATGATTTTTTTTTTTTTTTTTTTTTTTTTTGAGACAGGGTCTCACTATGTAGCTCAGGCTGGCCTCAAACTTGCAACAATCCTCCTGCCTCAGCCTCCCAAGTGTTGGGATTATAGGTGTGCATCACCACACCTGGTTAGGGATGATTTCATTTCTTTTTTTTTTTTTTTTTTTTTCTGGTGCTGAGGATCGAACTCAAGTCCTTGAACTTGCAAGGCAGGCGGTGGAACCACTGAGCTAAATCCCTGGCCCATGATTTCATTTCTTGATGATTGAGTCAGTATAATAAATGGAAACTAGGTACTATCATCATGCAGTGGCTCTTGAGTCAGAAGACTGGGCCCCCAGAGTCCAAGCTCTGCAGTATGTTTTGCTGGTTGTCAGTTGATTGGTGTTGCCATGTCTCCATCTTTTGGCTTTTCCTTGAGCTCCTGTCCCTATCTTCCTCAATGACTGATAGCCACTGTGGGCTAGGAAACCAGAAAGCCAGAATGATGTGAACAGGAATCACTGTCTCCGAGGGAGACTGCTTAGGCTTTAGTGAGGGGCCTGTGCACCCACTTGGCCACCAGAAGCACGTGAGGGCTTCATCCTCCTTTTGTATCCTCTCCTGGACCAAACTGCTACTTATGACACCCTAAGGCAGCAGCTGTGTGGCCAAACTTAGCAGACATTAACTCTCCTTTAGAGCGAAAAGGCTGGGCTGGACTTATAGGAAACATTACACTCTAAAACTGAGGAAATCTGTACTACTTTGATTTTAGAAGTTAGTTTTGAATAAAGTACATCCTAAGAGCTATGTGGTCTTTTGTGGGGTTTCTTGGTACCAGAGATTGAACTCAGGACCTTGTGCTTTCGAGGCAGGTGGCAGAACCACTGAGCTAAATCTCTGGTCCAGCCCATGGTCTTTCTTCTTTGTTTTGAGACAGGGTCTTGCTTTGTAATCCAGGCTGGCCTTGATCTCACTATCTAGCCCAGGCTGGCCTCGAACTTTTGGCAATTCTCTTACTTCAGCCTCCTGAGTACTGGGATTCCCACCGTGCCCAGCTATACACAGTCTTGATGGCCTTGCTTCAGCTTTGGAACATTAAACATCCCAAGTTTTTTAAAGCCATCTTTGGAGGTTACTGTTTCTAAATATGTACAGATAGTTGAAATGGTGAAATGAATATTCTCCTCACATCTCCCCCTGCAGCCAAATGGTGATATTAGGTAGTATATGCACATTTATTCTCTAAGCTCTTAAATTTTTATGACAGTCATTGAAAATGAGTTTTTCCTGGCAGCCTGTTGAGCCCAGATTCATTCATAAACCTTCTTTGATGCATTGTCAGTGTTCTGCTTCTCTCAGGTTTTTCATTGTTCCTGCTACATCTGTGGAGAGAAGTCTACATTAGAAACAGGAACTGTTGAAAAGGAAAAGCAACTTGTCAGTTATTTAAAAAATTGTGCCACGTCATATGCCGTTGGCTCGGACATAGTGTGAAATAGCCTTTGTTTCTTTCTGTTTTATGTGAAATCTGTTTCCTGTGAAAATAAGGGTTGTAAAGAAAGCCTGATGAAGGGTAAGCTCTTCCTCTTGAGAAAGGAAAAGGTAATCTCTTCTCTTACATAGCTTACAAATCTAAACAAGACATGTAGAGCCCTACATGGGCAGTGACTTGGCACTATTTGACCAGGTGAGTGGGCACTTTCCTCAGGGCTGCAGAAGTTGAAGCAGAGAGAAAAGTGATTTTTAAAAACCTGTACAACTGGGCCGGGGATTTAGCTCAGTGGTTTCGCCACCTGCTGCTCAAGCGCAAGGACCCGAGTTTGATCCCTGGTACCAAAAAAAAAAAGGAAATATGAAAAACCTGTACAACTTATGGTATGACTGAACAGTCACTGATGTGGACTTTTGTGTAATAGCATGTGGTTGAAAAATGTGAATGAACCCTCAGACCCCCAAAGAAGGAAATGACACAGCTATGACAAAACTGGTTGGACAGGGCTGGGGATTTAGCTCAGTGGTTCCACCACCTGCCTTGCAAGCACAAGGACCAGAGTTCGATCCCTGGTACCAAAAAAAAAAAAAAAACTGGTTGGACAGATGGTTGCTGAGCAGTCCACTTGCCCTATGCACAGTCTCTATATCTGGCTCAGCTGGGTCAGACTCTCAGAACTCTGGGCTTCAGAATTGACACATGTAGCTGGGGATGTAGCTCAGCAGCGCCTGCCTGGCAAGCACAAGGACCTGAGTTCAATCCCCGGTACGGGGGTGGGTGGTGGGTACAGAACTGACACATGTAGCTACATGCTGTAGAGCTTGGGGTTCCCACTGGCAAACAGACCTGCAAGTGCCAGGCCCACAGGCACCAAGTGACCTGAGTGCTGTGCCATCAGCCTGGGCACACAGCCGTGATGAGGGCACAGTTACAAGTGCTGGTGTGAATGCACCAGTGCAAGGCATGAAAGAAATGTGAATGAATGGTGTATGGCCATAATGCGTGTGGCAGGACAGATGTGTTTATGTAAGCCACAGAGGGAGAGGAAAGGGTGAATAGTTCATGATTTCCGTATTTCTGGATCTTTTGATCTTTGCTTTCCAAAGCTTATTTCCATAAGGCTATAGTCTGGTTAGAGACCTCAGCCCAGGAAAATGTCTGTCCACTCCCCTAGCCCCTCCACATCCACGCCTCTCATCCCTCCAGTGGAAGGAAGGTGCCTTTCTTTTGGGGTGCACATGAATGAGGCAACCTCAGGAATGTATTGGAGGACCCATGTGTGGTCAGTGAAGAGCAGCAGCAGTATGGACACTGCCATGTTACTGAGTTCTGAGCCTATTCCCTGCACTAACCACTAAAACTTCACAGTCCTCTCCATGGGTGCTGCTGCTTCCCCTTCATCTTTATCACCATCCCTGACCCTCACCAGCCCAGAGTCCATAGTCCAAATACAGGTTTGCCCCCAAATGGCCATCAGCAGATGTTTCAGTTGGATTGCATTGAGCAAAGTGAGGATGAGGATGTCAGTGGGCTGAGGTTGGGGATAGCAACTGCCTCGAGAGTAGCTTTCTCTAAGTGAGCCCCATGGTTCTTAGCCCTGCTTCTTAGTCCCTGGAGAGAGGGCTTCTTAAACTCCCGATGCCACTTAACTCAGTGTCTCTTGGTATATGGCACAAGCATCGATATTTTTAAGCACCCCAAGAGCATCTTGACCTTGATGGGGAACTGAGTTCTGCCTACATGAGGACTGGCTTGACAACTACACATACAAGCCTCAGCTGAAAAAAAAACAAGCATTCAATCAGATATATTGTTGATAACAAACGAGTTTGGGGAGCTGGACAGTTTAGCTCAGTTAATTGTATGAAATGTTAGCTGGTTCACAGGAAGACGGGTAGGAAAAGAAAAGATTTCAGTTGTGGTGGCAGCTTTCATTTCTTCCCTTTTTCTTTTCTCCAGCAAAATGTAGGACTTGTGATTTATAGGGAAGAAGCACAACTCACACGATTTCCTGTTTCTATAAGGAGGGACCTTCATTGACTTCATGAAAATAAGCATCTCTTATTCCCCATTGCCTTCTAGCTAATTTTGGTGCCTTTTCTTTTGCCAGTTGCCAGAGGCTTCACCTTCTGAGGAGGAAGAACAGGAAGCTTGGGTGAATGCCTTGCTTGGAAGGATATTTTGGGACTTTTTAGGAGAGAAGTACTGGTCCGATCTGGTGTCAAAGAAAATCCAGATGAAACTTAGCAAAATAAAGGTATTGCTCTCTACACAAGGGGTTCCTAATTCCTCATGTCATAATTTCTGGACATTTTGTGCACTTATGTCATAAGTGAAAAATAACCTGGTTTGAGCATATAACATATAAGGGTAGTAAGTTCTCAGACAACACATCTGACCTGGATCACAGACTTATCTTGCTCTGAAGACTAACTACACCTGGGGACTTAGCAAACTGTCCTGTTCACACACTGTGTGTGTGTGTGTGTGTGTGTGTGTGTGTGTGTGTGTGTGTGTGTGTGTGTGTCCCCACATCATTATCCATTACAGAGTTTAGGAAAATAGGAGCTCCTGTAACTGATTTGTCTTGTATAATTCTTTGACTTAGAAAAAAATTTAAATTGTTCAGAACACGTCCAGCCTCACAGTGGTTGAGGCCACATGATGCACTCAGAGGAAATCCTAGACTACTTAGGACCACTTCCCAAGCGTACTCCTTCCCACAGCCAAGGCAGTTACCATTGGCTCTAAATGTAGCCGTTCTGCAATGGACCTTTACTTTCCGGCTAAATGGTACTTTATTTTCGCGTCTGTTTGCTGAAGAAACACTCCTGCACTAAGCTAGGCCCTCTTGGAAGTGAGCTTAAACTGTTAAGTGTTCCTCATAGCTGTCATTAAAGGACACACATGCCAAACAGCTTATAAAGTTTCCTTAAAAATAAGTTTTTTGGGCCCAGGGATTTAGCTCAGTGGTTTCGCCACCTGTCACGCAAGCACAAGGACCCGGGTTCAATCCCCGGTACCAAATAAATAAATAAATTAAATAAGTTTTTAGCACAGTAATGATCCAGCCTGGAAAGAATCGCTTTGGTCTCTAAGTTTTCACTAAGAGCTTGCACAGTCAGTAACTTAAGTAATTGGCTCTGAAATTTGTTTTAATAGTAGATATTTTTGAGAAGCAAAATCCTATGGATTCCTTCCCTAGAAAAATGTACACTGAGATAGCCTGGTATGATAGTGGATGCCTGTAATCCCAGCACTCAAGAGACAGAGGCAGGGGAATCACCACAAGTTCAGGCCAGCCTAGGGTACATAGTGAATTCAAGACCAGCCTGGACTACACAGTGAGACCCTACTTGGGGGAGGGGGAGCAGAGAGGGAGGGAGGAAGGAAGATGTACACTGACACAATGTTTTGCCCATGATTTCAGTAAGTTCAAGGACTCCAGGTTAAGAAATTGTAAGCCAACATAAAATTAGATTAGAGGGAAAATACAGACATGGTGGAGCTTCCGTTTAATTTTGGCCATTCCTTTGGGTAAAGATTAGCCTTCTCTGATTTAGTTGAATTCTAAGGTCTGTCAGACCCTCATAAAAAGGGGGGCTACCTTCTGCCCGCTTCAGAGTGGGCTTCCAGGCAGAATTTGGGCAGCGTTTTAGAAGGGCTCTTTGACAGCTAGTGTGTGTTCTTGGGCTAAGTTCATGGATGCTGCTATTGTTGCACATATTCTAAGGCACTGCGAGGCGTGGCCAGCCTTCTCTCCTGAGGGGAGTATAGTGGCTGTGCCGCCTCAGGGGAAGTTGAGGGAGTTTTCTGCTGTCATTTTCTCCTCTTGCTGGTCAGGTAGGCTTTTGCAGTTCACAAACTTAACTTCCTTTTGCTTTTTATTTTTTGTTTGTTTTGTTTTTGTTTTGAGACAGGGTCTTGCTATGTAATCCAGGCTGACCTTGAACTCACTGTGTAGCCAAGGCTGGCTTGAACGTGTAGTGATCCTCCTATCTCAGCCTCCCGAGTGCTAGCATTACAGACATCTACCACCACGCTCAACTCCTTTTTGATTTTTGAGGTGAAAAGTTCTAAAAGGTTAGAATGGAAAGGATGGTCTAGATCCAATAGTGCCATAGTTCAGAGTGGGGGGCTGTGTCCCCTTCACCACTAGCCATGCCTTTACCCCTAACCTGAGCTGCTGCCCAGTGAAGTGACCTGCAGACCAGGGGAGACCCAGGCAGGGGAATAAACAGTAAGGCAGAAGGATAATAACAAATTCTGCACCTGCCACCACCCCTGTCAAAAAACTTTTATTTCCACCAAATAGCCATGTACCCCTGGAGCACTAAACTTTCAAACTGGTAGTGAGTGGATCGATACCAAAAAGGTCAAAAGTCAAGGCCCAAAGGGGCTAGTGAAGTACCTGGTGGGCCAAGGATTTAGCTCAGTGGTTCCGGCGCCTGCCTTGAAAGCTCAAGGTCCCTACTTCGATCCCCAGTACCAAAAAAAAAAAGTGCCTGGAGGAGCCTGAGCTGCCCCTGTGGTAAAGACCTTCCCATCTCCTGGCTTCCCTTCAAGGCCTGACATCTGGAGAACTCTTTGCTGGCCTTGTCCTGCAGCCTCACATCATTGCCCTTGCACATGATAATGACTCATGCTGTGAAGAACAACCCTGTGTGTGCATCTGGTGCCCCAGGATGGGTTTTAAACAACCTGAGTTTCTGCCCCAACAGCAAGTACACTCTTGGCTTTGGCTTCTGCTCAAAAATACCTTGGGGCCCTTGAAGGTTATGGCCTCTCATGCCTGTGTCAGCAGATGCTGCTGTCATTGCATATAGTACCTGGCTTATCACCCAGTATCCTGAGCATGTCCCATACACCTGACTGTTCTGTCCCCATTGGATTCACTCAGGAGGTTAAAGAACATGCACCTGGGTTCCTGAGTTACTGTGGGGCCCTTTGGGTGGGAGGGAAAAGAGTTTGTGTTTGAATAGCACAGGAGGAGTGACCTTGTCTTGCCTTCTCCCACAGGGTAGGGAAGAGACTCCTCTAGGACCAGAGATGAACAAGAAGGGAATATGAGGAGCAGGTAGCTATAGATGTTCTAGATTGTTGGGGTTGGGTAGATGAATGAGTAAGTAGGGAAAAGTTCTTCCCCATTGTGCTTACTGGTAGCTGAGCCCACCCACCCTTACCATACCTTTGAGCCCCTTGTTTGTCTCAGGTCCTTCCTTTGCCTTTGCAGGGACTGTAGGGTACGGGGTAGGGTTGGGGAGGGAGGTGTGACACAAAGGAGGGACAGGAAAATTCCTACTGTGGATCAGTGTCAGATTTGTGTTCCCATAGAAACAGTGTTCTTAGAGGTATTCTTTGGCTAGCAGCCCTCAGAAATCTAACCTGGCAGGCTCCTGAAATGCTAGACCTTCAAATGACAATAATGGACAGAAAGCACTGTGACAAGCGCACATGATTTGGGATATATTTTTGGCTAAGTAGCATTTTGTAGGTGATGGAAAGGTCAGTGCCAATTACAACATTGATGCTCTGGAGAAAGGTTTTCCAAATGCAGCAACCACCAATTTAAAAATGCACATTTGAACACTGTTCCCATCATATTTCGTTCATCACTGATATAACCTCTTTCACATAATCCCTCCTCCATCCTTATAAAAAATCAGAGATGGAGTTCTCCAATAGGGTGAACCCTAAAAGTTCATGATTCTCTGTAGAGAGACCATTAAAAATGCCCTCCTGAGTTAAGTATTAATCCATGCCGAGCTACATGCAACCTTAATACTCAGTTTATATTTAATTTTAAAATCTTAATTTTATTCTAAATTTTACAAAATTATTCTAATGATCAAGTGGGAAAATACAACTAAATTTGAAGGGCTTGGGATTTAGCTCAGTGGTGCCATGCCTGGCTTGTCAGCGCAAGGTCCTGAGTTCGATCCCTGGTACTGAAGGAAAAAAAAAGAGAGACTGGAGCCAGATGTGGTGGTGCATGTCTGTAATCCCAGCACTCGGGAGGCTGACACAGGAGGATCACTGCACGTTCAAGGCTACTCTGGGCTACATAGTGAGTTCAAGGCCAGCTCGAACTACACAGTGAGCCCTTCTCTCAAAAAAAAGATTAGCCAGATTTTAAAATACATTACTATAAAGCTGCAGTAATAAGAGCAGTTTGCTGTTGGCTGAAAACAGAGAGCTCAATATAGACTCTAGTGTGGTAGGAATCTATTATTTAAAGATGCCACTACAGTAGTAGGGAAAGTATTGGTTGCCCAGTAAATAAGTTGAGATCGCTGACTAGCCATTTAGGGGGAAAAAATTGGATCCCCAACTTACATCGTACACTAAAATAACATAAAGATTAAATACACATACATAAAGCTGGGCATGGTGGTGCACACCTGTAATCCCAGCACTCAGGTGGCTAAGGCAGGAGGATCACTGCAAGTTTGAGGGCAGCCTGTGCTATACAGTGAATTTAAGGCCAACCTGAATTATATAGTGAGACCCTGTCTCAAAAAACAAAACAAACAAAACCCCCCACAAATCCAGGTGGAAGAAATATACATGAATTAATTGTATAATTTTGAGATGAAGTAGGAATTTCTGAGCATGATACCAGTACTTTTATGTTATTTCCTCTACAGTAAGTTCCTGCTGATAGATTAGGGGTGTGCATTCCAGCAGGAACCAGATGGCACACTCAGATGAGAACCAGAGGGGATGTAGAGACCAGAAGGGACACTGCAGCTCTCCTAGGCCAGCAGAAGTGGGATGCTGTGACCCTCCCTGAAAGGGCAAAGGCAGGGAACAGTTAGCAAAACTCAGGCAAGGGAACTTTGTGTAAAGGGCTGCCTGTCTCATAGGCTGTGACATTCAGTGGAAGGAGGAGACAAAGGCCTGACAACACTCTTCTCCTGGTACCTCCCCATTCCCTGCCCATTGGTGAATCCCATTAACCAGGTCCAGCTAGAACCTAGAGGGCAACAGAGACCAAGGATGCATTTCACACAGACCAGAGGCACAGAGGGTGGATATAGGGGAAGCAGATAGAAAATGTCAGAGCACAGCACAGGGGCAAAGGGATGTGGTTTTATTTCAAGGATTTTTTTTTTTCTGGTACCTTGCACTTGCAAGGCAGGCGTGGTGCTGCTGAGCTACATCCCTGGCCCTCAAGGATTTTTTTTTTTTTTTTTTTTTGGGTACTGGGGATCGAACTTGGGTCCTTGAGCTGGCGCAGCAGGAGGTGAAACCACTGAGCTAAATCCCTGGCCCCCTAGGATTTTAATATATACGGTAATACATACGATTTTAAACAGTAAGTTTGCCTATCAGAAACGTTGTAACAATTTCTTACTCCCTACTAGCAGTCTTAAGAGAGGTCCACCTTCCCATAATTTTCTGGGTTTCATTGTCCTTCCTGACTTCCTTAGCCAAGATAGCCACCCTGATCTGAGCCCCACATCTGTCCCATTACCTGTTTTATGGGATTACGTTATTTGTCTACTTACCTGTTTCTGCCTCTCCAGTGTAAACCCCCCAAGAAAAAGAAAGTGGCCACCTTGTGCATGTCTCTGTGGTACAGTGCCCAGTACATGGTTTGTGCACAGTTAAATTTGGTTAAATAAGTGGTATACCTCCAAAATTTTGACCATCATTCCCTCAGAATCTGTTAAATTCTAACTTATCTTAGCATTTTTACCAGGTTACTGATGTGTCTCATTCGCTGTTTACTTCTTTTCTCCAGCTCCCTTACTTTATGAATGAGTTAACTCTGACAGAACTTGACATGGGAGTGGCTGTGCCAAAAATCCTTCAGGCCTTCAAGCCTTATGTTGATCACCAAGGTAATTCTCAACTGACAGAAGCAGAATTTAATTAACTATTTATATGACTGTTCAAATATTTCCATTGTCCCTTGCTATAAATTCATACCAAGGCCTTGTGTTTGGAGGGAGTTGGGAAATTTTTAGCCATCCTGTTTCTTGTTGAATGCCTGATTGATTGGTTGATTGTACTGGAGATCAAACCCAGGGCCCTTTCACTGAGCTAGATACTCAGACCTTTTTTCTATTTTGAGACAGAGTCTTGCTGAGTCACTAAATTGTCTAGGCTGGCCTGAAGCTGGCTGTCCTCCTGAGATTATAGGCATGTGCCACTATGCCTGTCCTTTGTTTATGTTTTTTTTGAGACAGGGTCTCACTATGTAGTTCAGGCTGGGCTTGAACCACAGTGATTCTCCTGCCTCAGCCTCTCAGAGTATTAGGATTACAGGAGTGCACCACCACTCCTGGCTGCCTACTCTTGTAGAAAGAGGAAGAAGTTAAGTTAATTACAATGTGGAGAGAGTTTAACTAGAATTATCAGGATAGTGTAATGATTCATATGTCTGTTGTATCATGTTGGACTGAGAAAATTTAGTGTGCAGGAATTTAGTAAAAACAGACAAAACAGGAGTGAGCTAGGCATGGTAACACACAGCTGTAATCCTGGCTACTTGGGAGGCTGAGTCAGGAGGATCAAAAGCCAGCTAGAGCAATTAGACTGTGTCTCAGAAGTTTTAGAAAATATATATTTTTTAAGGACTGGAAATATAGCTTAGTGGTAGAGTACACTGGGTTTGATCCCCAGTACTAAGAAGGCGGGAGAAAAAAGACAGGAGTGAGCCAGGTAACCTGCCAGCATGTCAGGGAAAGATAGTCCCACCAGTCTGCTTACCAGTAGCAACCTTTGCCAGGAAGCCTGTTTTCACTTAGCCATATGTGCATTATTCCTAAAATGGCCCAAGAACAAGGTAGGGGAAAAATTAATCACAGTTTTCTAAGAGAGTAATATTTGTTTTAAAGTAAATGTTTTGTAAAATTTGTAAGGTATAGAAGCAACTCCTCTCTGTTGTATCAAATGGCTCTTGGATGGTATTTAGTGAAATTGTTTTTCTGCTATAGTATACATTTGATGTAACTACAAAGAAATATTTAGCACTGCAGTTGGCAACTCTGCAGATCTCTCTAGCAATGTTTCAGCTGATGGGGAGCCCTTATGTTCTCAGCATCACATTAATTTCAGAGAAAGCTCGACCAGAGTATTTGCAAATCCAGAGCACCACCTAATACCTACATGATGAGAACACCTGTAACCCCTCAGTGATGTGCACACCATGATGAATCTGAGTGCAGTTGAGCTTGGTAATTCTGGTTCACAGAAAGTAAAATTAGAAGAGATTTAGACTCTTTGCAAATGGCTTAGCTAGTGTTCCTTTGATCCCATTAATACTTTAAAAAGGTGCATCATGAGTGTGTTTGCTTCGGAGCTGGGATCTTTACCTTGTCAGTGTATAAGAGCTGCCCTCCTTCTTCTCACTGGGGTGGCTCTGTTACCTTTGCTTCTTGCCTTTTTAGGAACTGACTGATAACAAGCTGGTAAGTGATCAGCTAACACAAGCCTCCTGAGAGTCAGGCTTTTAAAAAGTAAATAAGGGCCAGGGATTTAGCTCAGTGGTTCCCCCGCCTGCCTCGAAAGTGGAAGAACCCGAGTTCAATCCCCCGTACCAAAAAAAAAAAGTAAATAATATGTGTACATGTTCTATTTTCTAATGTGGTAGCAGTCTCTCATCTCATGTCTGTTCTTTGTTGAATTAATAGAAATTTCCAAGGAGAGTGGTGCAGGGCCACAGCAGGCTTTGCAGCATCTAAGAAATCTCCCTGTGGCTTTGAACTCTGCAGCTTCATAGAACGGCTTTGGTCTGGCTTTGAGGATAATTCAAGACTTAAGTCTCAAGCTTCTTTCCCATTCCTCTGTAGCAGAGCTGTGTGAGACATTTCACTGTGGAGATCAAAGCTTTGCTGGTTTTTAATACATTTGAGGCATACTTAACTCCTTTCAGGGAAAGTTTGAGAGATCTGCTTGCTTGTATAACAAGGGTGAAAATGTTACCAAAGGAAAGAATGAAACCAGTTGTGCTGGCACTCGCCTGTAATCCCACCACTCAGGAGGCAGAGGCAAGAGGAGCACCTCGAATTCGAGGCCAGCTTGGGGTACATAGTGAGTTCAAGGTCAGCCTAAACTACATAGTGAAACCCTGTCTCAAAAACACATACCGGGGAGAGAGAGAGAGAGAGGAAGAAAGGTAAATCCTGTGGGGGTTATGTTTTATCAAATTAAGTTTTTTCCGAACTCTACAAAGGATTCATGTATGATGCCAAAACAAATTAACATAAAGGAAATATAATCATACATCACTTAATGATGGGGTACTTTCTGAGAACTGTCTTCAGTTGATTTCATTAGTTGGTGTCATTGTGTGAACACCATAGAGTTTGCTTACACAAAGATGAGTGTGACATCACTAGGTGATACAATCTTATGGGACCATCATCCTATATGTGGTCCCTTGTTGACTGAAAGTCATAAGCGGTACATGCCTGTGTATGTTTTAGATTCTGTTGCTCTAAGGAGCAACCTTTTCTCTTAGGGAAATTAACTCTGGGGTAATTTGCTAAAACTGGCCCGAAAAAGTAAAGCTCACCCTCCAGAGAAATGCAGCCCAGGCAAAGAGGCTTTGATAACTCCAAGGAGAGGCACTGCCTTGTGACTCTCCCCCCTCCCCCGCCCCATCGCCCATGTACTTTGGAAAAATGAAAAAATATGCCCCAACTTGTGCTTGCTTGCTGGAGGAATATTCAGGCCAAAGCTGGTTGGATTCTTCCATGTTAGGAAGGCAACATAGAGTGTAGTTATGAGCACCAGCTCTCAAGTGAGATGACCCGACACACAGCTCTGAGGCCTAGGCCAAGCACCAGAACCTCTCCATTTCCTCACCTCTCAAATGGGGACCCTAGTAGCATCTGTCTCACAGCTTGTGAGATTACATGAGTTAATATGTGAAAGGCACTTCAAACAGCACCTGGCTCGAGGCAGGTACTCTGTAAGCACTGGCTATTGTTTTACCATTATTATTGTCACCTTCTATGATGCTACTGGAGGTGAGGATGTGGGTGGCTGTGGTGTCCGGTTGACCATCCGATAGCTCAGAGCCAGCAGATCTTGCCAGATAAAGAAAAAAAAAAATTACTGCTCTCAGCTTTCATGGCCTTGCTGTTAAGAGAACAGTCAGTAGTTCCTCTGGCTGACATGCTGACCAGTCTGAATTCCAGGACACACATCAGTCTAGAGCAGTGAATAAGGTGTGTGATGCACTTCCGCTGGACAGCATCGCTTCCCACCAATGGCAGGTAGTGGGAAGATGGTCAGGTTCTACCCCTGGAAAGCCAACTGTGCCCCTGCCTCGGCTCTGGCCTTCCCCTGCTCCACATGTACTCTACAACTAACCTTTCTACCTGTGGGGTACATATGTGTTGCCCTTCCTCCCCTGGGCTGGCCTCCCCTACTCCTTTTACACTCTCCTGGCCACCACCTGCAGGGCCGGCCTTCTAGCATCCACCAGCCCATCCCTCTCAGCCAGGCTCTTCCCATCGTTTTATTAATTGTCACGGTGGTGTTTGCTCATTTATTCAGCAAATATTCATGTGGGGACACTGAAATATCCAGAAAAGGGAATGAGGAAAGCATAACCTATCACTCCACCATAGCCAGCATTACTTTTTTAAATACATTTTTGGTATATTCTTTTTTCTTAAACATAAAAAAACTTAATAGAGGGCCAGTGATGTAGCTCAGTGGCACTGTGCCTGCCTCACAAGCGCAAGGTCCTGAGTTCAGTTCCCGGTACAAAAAAAAGAACCTTAATAGAGAATGTATATAACTCTATTTAAAAGCCTCAAGAATGGCACTCATCGATGATTTTGGACTGGAAAGGTCAACCAGAGCCCCCTAGCAGACCCTTCCGTATCTGTACAAGTGAAAGCTCAGATGAAGTAACTTGCCCAAGGGCATCAGCAGCCTTATCTTTCCATCCTGTTCCACAGCTTCCAGACTGGGATCAGTGGCCTCGAGCACTGGCCCTGTGTTTATGCTCTGCTCCTGCACCATCCATTGGCCAGACCAAAGGGAAGCTGCTACACCTCAGTTTCCTGTCTGCCTCGCTGGATTGTGGTGGAAATTAAACATGTGTGAAGTGCTCAGGGAACACACGTGGCATATGGAGAGCTGCTGGTAGCAGCTGTGCTGCTGAAAGCTGTATTGTTAATAAAGCTTACTGAAGGGCTTTGGTGGGGACCCTTTTCTGCCATCCAGGATGTTTGATCTGTGTACCCACAGGTGTGTCAGCAGGGCAGAATGAGCCCCAGATGTGGACAGTGACCCCTCAGGGTTGGATTGATTCATGGACTTTGGGGGGCGGGGTAATGGACTTTTGCTGCACGTAGTTAAGTCTACAAAGAGTCACTGCCTGTCCTCCATGAACAGAGTTCAAGACCCAAATAACAACTCAAGTTTTGACTAAAGATCTCAGATTCTATGGAAGGGTCACCAAGTCCCACTTTGGGGGAACCCTGCCTGTCTCTGCAGATCCCCTTAGTCATGCCATGGGTACCTGTGGTCTATACTAATATTCTGGATCTTGCCTTGTTGTGTCCAGTGCCAGAAATGAAGTAAGTATCACAGAAAACTGGAACCAGTATTAGTTGTATACTAAAACTGGATCCCTCTGCTATACCACCTCAGAGCAGGCGGTAGGAAAGCAGCTACAGCAGTCTGGCTGCCTGGGCCTGGCAGGAGTATCACAGACAAGAAAAAGTTTATATGGAAAAGGGGAAAAATACCTGCTGTGGAACTTGGATGGGTCGGGGTGAAGGGGAATCTTGATTTGTGGCTGTGTAGACAGTGAAGAGGCACAGCCCTTTATCCATTGTTGGTAGAGAAAGCTAAAAACGTCATCATAAAAGACACATCCAGATTCAAGGTTCTACTAATTTTATGAAGTATTTGAGTGAGCAATAGGGCACCATTTGTTTGTCAGGAACAAAACAATCATTAACGCATTCTTGTAAGAGCGAATAACTCTAGCCTCTGATCTTGATATAATAGATTACCAAATATTCTATTTTTAAGGAGTCTTGTGCTTGGATGCCAAATGTTGACTTTCAGAATGAAAACCAGGGAGGCAGGAAAGGGAGGAAAGAGCAAGGAATGTGAGGGGCAGCTCAGATGAGCAGGCTCGAGGGTCCCTTAACACCTTCCAAGTGGCAGGTGCCACTGAGCCTGCCTCAGAGAAACTTTAATAGTAACACAAGGAGATGCTGTGTGAAACTACCAGATGCATGTTGCTGTGGTAGGCCCTAGAGTTTGTCAACTAGAAAGCCTAAGGGAAGGCAGAAGAATGCTCTGTTTGTGACTCCCCCTTGTCTCTCGGGATGTGCAGCCAGATGTGTTTATTCTCACGAATCGTGATCTGAGGTGCACCCAGCAGTCAAGGCCGTCTTTACTCTTCCTCAAGCATATTCTTCTCCAAGGCAGGGCTTCATCTCGATGTCTCAGTTCTGATATCTCAGTATGCACATTTGATGGAATGAGCTGCCATCCTGCCCATTGTCCCTCTGGGTTATGGTGCTGGTAACTTCCTGACTGTGTGAGGCTGAGCTCCTGGCAGGTCCTTGCATGGAGAGTGACTAAAGCTTGTCACGTTCATTGTCAGTTGTTTCATGTATTGCCAAATGAAGTGTCAGCTTTATGGGGGCTCGTTGACAATGGGTGCCACCCTGCCTGCCCACAGTGGCCTCCTGACATGAGCACTGTGTGAGGAGGAGCCCCCTTTCCTGAGAACCTCCTAGGGCCAACTCCTTACTCCTCCTTTAAGGTATCAAAATTTGCCTGCTGCTCAACTTCTTTTTTTGTACCAGGGATCAAACTCTGGTCCTTGTGCTTGCAAGGCAAGCAATGGAACCACTGAGCTAAATCCCCGGCCTCAACTTCTTTCTTTTTTGTCCTTGAGCAGGTCATCATACAAAGCAGCATTTTAAATAAAAGAATTCCCTATTAACTGTTCATTTTACCTTTGGATTTTGTAAGGCAGGGCTTCCCAACCCTCCTGGTACATAACCAGTTGGTCTCCACGTTGCACTGTTTGGAAGTTCTTCAGGGTACTTGTTGCTTGCAGTAGTGGATATTGATTGTTTATTTATGACAGGGTCTTGCTTACATAGCTCACTATGTAGCTCAGGCTTGCCTCGAACTTCTGGCGATCCTCCTGCCTCAGGCTCCCAAGTGCTAGGGCTATAGGTGTGCGCCACCATGCTAGGCTTATTATGGGTGATTGAACCCAGGGGTGCTCTGCCACTGAGCTTACAGTTATAGCCCCAGCCATTTTAAATTTTTTATTTTGAGACAGGGTCTCAGTATTTTGCCCAGACTGGTTTCAAGCATGTGAACCTCCTGCCTTAGCCTCCCAAGCAGCTGGGATTACAAGTATATACCACCATGGGCAGCTCAAGCCATTCTTGACTATGCATTTTCTCTGGCTACCAGGGCTGAGCAAGGCCTTGTGGGTAGGCTTTTTTCTTTTGGTACCGTGGATCGAACTCAGGCCCTTGCACTTGCACAGCAGGCTGTGAAACCACTGAGCTAAATCCCTGGCCCCTTGTGGGTAGGCTTTGTGGGGCATATTCAGTGGTATAAATACATCTCATTCTGAGATACCAGGCCTCTGGCTACCTAGTGCACCCTCTTTCATGAACATCGGTAGGCAAGAACAGAGCAAGCAGCAAGGGGGGGCTGGCCCCAACAGAGAATGGGAAGCCACCCTGCCAGGATGTGCGGGTGCCACAGTCCCCTGGAGAGGCAGTGTGATCTTTGTGATGAGGAAACTGGTGCACAGAGGCTGAGAAGCGGCCAATGAAACTCAAGCCCCAGCCCCCAGGACTGGGCTCAGTGCTTTTCCCTTGGACTTCCTGCTTCAGCCCCTGGCTGTGGGGCTGACCCTTACCCCATGGGTGGAATGTCCCAGTGATTGGGCCTGAGCCAGCACTTTACTAAGCCTAATCTTTTTGTTTAAAAAACAAACAAAACTTGCCATTTGGGAAGTAGTAAGTCTGTTGCGTTCGATATGACAGCTTTCAACAGCAAAGCATACTATTAATATTTATTGGGAGCCTAAGCTTTCCAAAAGAAATGATTATGCTTGAGTACATATAGTAGCCAGGTAGTATGAATCTGTTAATTCTCAAGTTTAAAGAAGCTGGAGCTATTAATTACACTAATAAACGTATTTTGAGCTGGGTATGGTAGCACACACCTGTAATTCCAGCCCTCAGGCTGAGGCAGGAGGATACCCCATGAGTTCAAGGCCAGCCTGGGCTACATAGTGAGTCCAAGGCCAGCTGAACTACATAGCAAGACCCTGTCTCAAAGCACAAATGAAAATAATAATTATATTTTGTATTGATAGTCTTTTTTATGTTGGGTTTAAATTAATATCTAACCTTTTATCCTAATCCCTTTCTGCTGGAAGTGATTAATGACTAAATGTCTTTATTGAAACACATGTGCCCTTTATTTCCAGTAACGGTATTTTGAAGAGCAAGTTAATTAGTGATTTTCAACTGCTTTAATATAAGCAGGAAATAAAGAAGCTTTTTGAGTATTACTACAGACAGTTAAGACAGTCACAGTTGATCTGCATATCACTTCATTAAACCAGGTCAGTCATGGAAAATAATCACCATTTATGGAAAAGAAAATATGTTGAACACAAAACTAGAAATTATCCTATCTTTAGTGAGGAATTATACCATTAGTGTTTTTTGGGGTTAAGCATTGCTTTTATCTGAGGGTTAAACATGTAGGGAAGGGGTTATTTACTGTAAGTGCTTGAAAATGCTGCTGTGTGAACATGGTTTTAGACTAATTTCCTGCTTCCTTTTAGATGTTGTCATTTGACTTACGAGGATCTGTAAAAGTTTATTAACATTTAAACACCCACTGGAAGAATCATGTTTTCATTGAAAGTCTACAAGGTATTATGGAGCTGTGAGTCTGAAAAATCAGTGTAACCTGCCAGGGATTTAGCTCAATGGCACTGCACCTACCTCTCAAGTGCAAGGTCCTGAGTTCAATCCCCGGTGCCAGAAAAAAAAAAAAAGAAAAAAATTAGTGTAGGCTGTCTTGCCTGCCTTATCATAGACCCTTCCAGTAGCAGAGGGTCTCAAGATGCTTCTGTTTGCATTTTACACACTGGTCAGTGGCCACAACAACGAAATTCCACAGACTCCACATATTCTTAGATATAATCTCATTGGCAAATAGTATCTTTCCAAGAAATAGATCTTTAAACTCAGGTACAAAGTGGTTATCTGACTTTACCTGGATAATCTTGGGAGTAAGGTAATCGTCTTGCTTCCATTACTTGGAAATTTCTAGAAAGAGATTCTAACAGTTTTTGTCACTATTCTTACCATACCAGGCTAAATCTGACCCATTTTTCTGCCCCTCTTCCAAGCACTTAATAATTTCAGAGAGACAGTGGTTCCTTGTGTTAATGACCCAGGTCATAGAGAAGTCTCTGTGCTCCCTTCTGTCTCCTAATGGGTAGGCCATCAGACAGCCTATCCTGATTGGGCTCTGGCTCAGGCCACTCCCTCCTGGGTGTGTGTTTTCCTACTGAACAGGAGGAGGAGGTAGAAGTTGGGCCCTCTGTTGCTAAAGTGTGCTGAATTCACCATGACCATCACATGGATTGAATACTGGTCATTTGCCAGATGGAGACCATTTCAGTGTACCATTGTGTACACTGTTCTTATAGCCCTCCTCTTGCCTGTATTGGCAGCGTAAGCCATGTGTAGACTTTTGGTATGATGCTGATTGAGGTCCTTTAAACTGCAAATTTATATATATATAAATTTTTTTTTTTTTTTGGTGTTTTGAGACAGGGTCTCACCGTGTAGTCCAGGTCAGTCTTGAACTCACTGTGTAGCCCAGGCTGGCCTCAAACTGGCAGCAGTCCTCCTGCCTCAGCCTCCTGGGATTCCAGGCATGTGCCACCACACCCAGTTTAAAGTACAACTGTCTATAGTGTCATTTACAGTCATGTTTTTTAAGGGGGGGAAAAATCTGTTTTTTCACTGTTTCTCCAGGTCTCTGGATTGACTTGGAAATGTCCTACAATGGATCCTTTCTGATGACTCTTGAGACCAAAATGAATTTGACCAAACTAGGTAAAGAGCCGCTTGTTGAAGCCCTGAAGGTTGGAGAAATTGGCAAAGAAGGGTAAGGGGCTATATATGAACTTACTTATCCAACCCTGGGGGACCAACCTCTCTCTGTAGCCTTGGATAAGCAGGTCTGAGGTCTGCGAGTCCCTGGCTGGCAGGCTAGCATCACCGTACGTGCTTCTGGACCACAGTGTGTATATCACCCTAGGGGAGCCCTACTCCCTGCTCACCTGTGACAGCTGTTTTGACCTCAGCTCTTGGGGGTGGGAGTACCCTCTAAATTACTCCACAAGCGTCACTGACTCAGACAAACAGGGCAGACCCATCTGAGTGATAAATTGCTCTGTGAATTGAATCATTGTTCCAAATACTCCATCTTCAGCTTTGAACCACTGACAGCAATTTTTGAAGCAGTCTGAGGTCCACTGGGGAGCCATTGCTTTGGCCACTGAGCTGGAATTATCTGCTGTAATAAGATTTTGTAGCTGAGAGGATATTCACACATATTCTGAGAAGCATTTTCCAAAAATAATACTTATGGATTTGCTTGGTGAATTCTTCTCTTTGTAGAAAGTACATTATGTTGCCCAGAGTTGTCTAATTTAGAAATATTCCAAAATTTTGAGATAATTAATGGAGCCTGTTTTTGTTTCGATTTGCTTTTTTGTAGTGGTACTTCTCACTGAGCTACATCCAGAGCCTTTTTTTTTCTAGGCAGGGTCTTGTCAAGTTGCCCTGGCTGGGTTGAAACTTGTGATCTCCTTGTTTCAGCCACTATCCCAATACTACTGTTTTTACCAAAGTAAAAAATGCTGCTTCTCACATCTCTACTCCCTTTGTATGGAATGAATAGTCTAATAACAGGGAAATGCGACAAGGAACTGCCTTTGCAGGCTCTAAATAGAAGACACAGGCTCTTAGATTTTTACTTAACAGTAGTGACCTACTGCTCCTATTCATGCTTGTGGTATTAGCAGACTGAGTGAGTTGTAGGTATATCTTCAAGAATACTCCTTTGTGAGCCAGGGATTTAGCCTGCCTTACAAGCACAAGGTCCTGAGTTCAGTCCCCCAGTACTGCAAAACAAACAAAGAATACTCTTTTGCTGAGATTATCTGAGTTGCTTAATGAAATGTTCCTGTTTTAATAGTTGGGAGAATTTTACCTGCTGTATGCAATCTAACCTACCTCTGCTATTTTTTTTTCATTTTTCTGCTATTTGTTAAAATGTATTTGGATTCGGCAATCTGTGGATTTGTATTTTCTGGTGAGTGGTACTTATCAACTCTCCGTGTGGCATTTCATACCCTGTGAATGCTGAATCTTGTTCGGGTCCCACATGAAGCCATGAGGGAGCTGTCTTTTCATCATGGTCCCAGACATGAAGGCACAGTCCATGGGCTTGAGAGGACTGAAAAGGGGGGGAGTTCAGATGAGGCTTTTTTAGCAGGGAAAGTCTCAGACATCCCTAGTTAGAACTACTGGGGTCTTGGGCAGGTGTAGTGGCACACGCCTGTAATCCACCATTCAGGAGGCAGAGGCAGGAGGATTGCCATGAATTCAAGGCCAGGCTGAGCTACCTAGTGAGACCCTGCCTCAAAAAACCCTAAAACAAAACCATAACAAAAACCAAACCCCAACAACAAAAGATGCACTTGAAAACATTTTCTGGAAGGGATTACAGGCCTCCACCACCACCCCTGGCCCAGGTGCATCTTTTGGGCTTAGTTTCTGGAAGCATCAAAATCTCCTAAAGCCCTTCCATAGTGAAGAACCTAATCCCGAATGAATCTAGAATCCATTTCTTCACTTCCTCAGTCATGAGCATGTAAAGACCAAGAGGAAAGACAGCAAGCACAGTGATTTTTGCTACTGACATCCTCCTTAGTATTAAACCTCCCCAAAGCAGATAGTATAGAGTTGGCTAGCAGCAGCCTTTTCCTTCACGATCTGCCTTCAGCCTGTGGCTGCCTGTCCAGGGGCACATTGAAGGTTTGCGCTCCAGTGTGCGGCTCTGGCAGGGTCTCTGCTTTGTCTCATTGCTTATATCAGTCCCTGTTCAAGTGTGCAAGTGATTATGCTCACAGGAAGTCTCAGAGGAGATGCTGCTCAATCTGTGAAAAGTCCCCCTTTTTTTGTTTTTATTTTATATGACAGGGTCTCACTATGTATCTCGGGCTGGCCGTGAACTCACTATGTAACCCAGGTTGGCCTCAAACTCCTGGTGATCCTACTGCCTCAGCTTCCCAAGTGCTGGGATTACAGGCATGTGCCACCAAGCCTAAGTACCCCTTTCTGATAGGAAGTTTATTCACCATAGTAACCTGAGAATGGGATGGAGAAATTAAAATCTGTGTTGCTTTCTTCAAATGAAGTCTCTTCCTTTGAAATGCATGTCCACTGTGTATTTGTAGGCATTTTTCCTGTAGGCTTTTTCTGTCCCCAGTAGTCTTGTCACATGCTGTAATTAGCATCACTTTTGGGCAATAAGATACTTGAAATGGAATTCAAGGGCTGGAGCTGGAGCTCAAATGGTAGAGCATTTGCCTAGCATGTGGGAGGCCCTGAGTTCCACCTCCAGCATATCTATCTCTCTCCCTCTCCCTCTCCCTCTCTGTCTCTCTGTCTCTCTGTCTCTGTCTCTCTCTCTCTCTCTCTCTCTCTCTCTCTCTCTCTCTCTCTCGTGCGCGCACGCGCGCAATTCAAGTGGTAAGCTGAGTAGTTTGAACTTTAGGAAAGGGTCTGAAGAGAGGACCTGAATGTCAGAAAGTGAAGTGTTCTGCACGAGGAGTGGCATTAGAGCGAGCATTTCTGTGAGGCATTTGGCCTGTTCCCACCTACTGCTGCACCCTGAGCCAGTGCGTAGGTTCCTGCATGGTGGCCCCTCTGGCATCCATATTGTCTCACTAGTTCACTGCATTATCCTTCATTCCCCAGTTCTTGATATTCTGGGAACCGAGTGCTTGCAGTGTACACTGTGACTCTCGTTCATGGGTAGATACACATGTGTATCTGTGACAGGTGTATAGGACTGTTTCCTTTTAAATAAAAGAAAATGAATATACCCTTATGAGTATGGTTCCCTCACAGGGCCGTTGAATCTAATTATGCACTTTTACTTAAAATGTTTCTTAGAGCTTCTTTTTTAGAATTGCCTCTGGAGTCTGTGACTTTTTTTTTTTTTTTTTTTTTTTTTTTTTGGTACCAGGGATTGAACTTGGGTCCTTGCGCTTGCACAGCAGGCGGCGAAACCACTGAGCTAAATCCCGGGCCCTCTGTGATGTTTTTTAACCATCCTGAGAGATAGCAAATCATCCTACTTGGTATAGTTTGAGACTCACCAGAAGTTGTCAGAGGTAGTAATGATTATGAGACCAAGAATTAAAATATCTGGTCTAGCTGGGGATTTAGCTCAGTGGTTTCACTGCCTGCCTAGCAAGCTCAAGGACCTGAGTTTGATCCCCGGTACAAAAAAAAAAAAAAAATTGGTCTAATGCAGAGCATCAGTAATAAAATATTTCACTTCTTGTGTCAGACTCCAAACACATTTCCAAAATAATTTTCAGCAGAGGCATCATAACTAGAATAAGCCTGCTGAGGTGGCTCTCTTGAGAGGGTAGTACACTTATCTGGAATTCTGAGGTGTGTTTAAAGTCATCGGGCTCATCACATTCAGTGTCCACAGCTTCTTTCTCTGTAGTTTCTGCTGGCACCATAAAGTCAAGATAATAAATTGCATGTTCAGTTAGAAAGCTGAAGATCAGCCAAATGCCACATGTTAGAAAGTAGTGGGTGCCATGTAATATACCTCTCAGTGCATACAGCACTTAGTCAGAATCAGAATTTCGTGTCATTGGATCTGCTTTAGCTGGTATAGCATTATCTAAATTATTTACCTCAAGCTGCAAAATTCGTGCTGTTCTCTGTCCTGCAATGGATTAGTTTTGGAACCAGAGAGCTCACTCCAATGCTCAGCCATCTTATGCCCAGGGGTCTGGAGCTGCCAGATGACATATACCAGTGGGGACACGAAAGGTAGTGGCTCAGCAGATCTCACTGGGATCGCAGATCCTGCAGGCAGCCCTTATGCCACATGGAGGTGGAAAAGGAGCAGGCCGTATGCTTTTGGGGTAGCTTCCACACCTAGCAGCACTAGGTGTGAATCCATACTGCTAACAGAGAAGTAGGACAGTTGTGTAATCATTGACGATTAATATCTCTGACTGTCCTCACCCCAAAACCCAGTCTAGGCTTTCTGGGGAATCATATTTTGCAGTGTACATCTGAAACCAAAGATTCCCTGAGGGTGCCTAAACTCAGAATGCTCTGAAGTGGCTCTGTAACCACAAATGCACATAAGCACTTCCTGGACCAGCCAGGCCTGTGTTGGAAGGAAGCAGAAAGAGGTAGTCACATGCTGTTCGGGATGAGAGACTTCTGCTTTGCTTCCCTTTAGCCTCCAGGCTGGAGTAGTGGCTCTAATGTTTCAGAGCCAGAATTTAGCAGGATTCATGTGTCCTGCCAGGGAAGTCGCTCATTGGACCCTCTTACAGCCCAGCTCCTGTTTCAGAGGTGGAGACTTCAATACCGCCCACCTGTGTGCAGTGCAGGGGCTACTGCTGGGCTTTCATAGCTATACTCCATGTGCCTCTGCCCTTGACCCCTGTTGGGCAGGAAACAACTGCTCCAGTGGGCTTCCGGAACCGAAGTGTAGCATCAGAGGAAAACCAAAGGACTGCAGCTACAGGGAGATATGGCCTAGCTCCACTGCCTTCTATCTTAGCAATTTTGTCCTTGTCAAAAATAAAAGATCCAGGGCTGGGGATTTAGCTCAGTGGCACACCTGCCTGGCAAATGAAAGGTCCTGAGTTTGATCCCCAGTACTGCAAAAAAATAAAACAAAATATATAAGATCCATCCTCTGCTTAGAGACCATTTGGTTTCTTTGTGGAGACTACTCATTCATTTCATCCAAGTTAAGTCCCTGAGCCTCAGAGAGAGCCCTGCCGGTATTCTAGGATGCACAGCCACAGTCCAGGGAGTGAGCTGCCTTTGGTGGACTGAAGCTCAGTCAAGAATCCCCAGTCCCTCAGAGGGCAACCTCAGTCGCTCTCCCCTCCTGGTGTTTCAGCAAGCCCCACACTTCTGGAAACCAAATCTCCAACCTGGAGGTTTTAAAGAGGGATGTTACTCTTCTTTAACGAAAAGGATAGTCCTTGTTTGTATTTTAAAATAAATAAACTTGTATTTTTCCAGTAAAGTCCTGGGTTATCATGTCAGTTGCTTCCTCAAATCCCTTAAGACTTGCACCTTGAGGGCCAGGGATTTAGCTCAGTGGTTCTGCCGCCTGTCTCGAAAAAGGGCAAGGTCCCGAGTTAGATCTCAGTACCAAAAAAAAAAAAAAAAAAAAGACTTGCACCTTGTGCTTTTTAGTTTTGTGACCCCCAGAACATGGGGACAGGTGTAGGGTAAGATGTGTAATTTTTCTAGGAAGGAGTCTTGAGTGAAAACTGATTTGGGGATTAACTGAGCCAGGAAGTGTCAGTTTCTGCCTCAGCCAGGCAAGGGACTTGCCTGCATGTCCTCATCACCAGTGAGAGGTGGTCATGACACTAACATAGCTGTCACCTTACCCTTGCAACCATCCATTCTTTCCACTCAACTTCCCACTTGCTTCCCACTGCAGTACTGACAAAATCACTGCATTTTACGTGACTGCATCACACTCCACCACCTGTCCCTTTGACGCATGCTTAAAAGGCAATTAACTCTTCAGGGCCCAGGTGCTCTGCAGTCGTAAGGGAACCTGGTACTGGAATCTCCTGAGTAAGCAGGCAGATCCAAGGGCCCTTGGATTGGGCCTCTTCTTTATTGGTGGGTTGAAGACAAGGAGAGTGTGTCATAGAGGTTCCATCTTGACTCCCTTGTGGTAGAGTGTGCATGTGCTCTCTCTAAGCAGTGAACTGGCTGCAGTGGTCACTGTTCTGTCCCCCTGTTCAGTTGCAGGCTCCGGGCGTACTGTCTTGCTGACAGTGATGAGGAATCCTCCAGTGCCGGCTCCTCTGATGAAGATGATGCACCAGACACCAGTGCAGGAGACAAACAGCTGCTCCCAGGGGCTGAAGGGTGAGTGGATCACAGGTCTCCAGGGATCAGGGCTCAAGCTGAGCCTTTTTCTTTCTTCCTCTCTGATCTTCCTTCCTCCTTTACATTGAGTGAATGGTTTTTATATTAACATCTAGTGTCAGTGGACAGGCACCAAAGAGAAAAGATTTGTATAGCTTTCTTTCTTTAATTGGTTCCAGATTCCATAGCTTTCTCCTGCTGTTCAAGTAAATAACAAAGAAGCTGGAGGGCATGGTTGTGCAAAGCACCCTAGGTCTTCTGAGGAGCAAGAGGAGCACTGGCTGCACACTGGCAGTCCCTGGTGCCAGGTGCAAAGAAAAGCCTTAGGCACCTGAAGCAGGAGTCCACATTGCCCTTGAGTTGCTGGCTCTTGCAAGGCTGAAAAACTGAGATTTTTTTTTTTTGGTGAATTTTGAAAATGTGGTTAACAGCTGATATTTTTGGATCATGACATCATTTGGGGCTCTCTTTGCACATTAGTTAGATAGTGGAATGACCAGAGTGGATCTTTGAATTATTTAAAGGGAGCTGAAGACATGAAGATTTTTGAAGAAGCCAGTGATTCAGAAACAAGTTCAAATAAAATTATGAGATAGTGCAGAAGAAGATAACTCAGACATTTGAACATCTGGTGCTAACGGCTGTGTGTATTATGTAAACTCTAGTTGCTTAACCTTTTTAAGAATAATTGTTTTGGGCTAAGGATGTAGACCAGTGTAGAGCACTTGCCTAGCATGCATAAGACCCTGGGTTTCACCCTCAGCACTACCAAGGTGGGGTGGAGGGAGAAAAGAAAAATTACTTTTCCATATATATATATATATATGATTCCTGATGCCCTGCAACTGCACAGGATTTTCAAATCAAATATCCTCTGTTCTTAGGGCAGACTTATGAATTATATAACCTGACACAAAAGTTTATTTTCTTGACTTGCTAACACATAAGCTTAACTTGATGTAGAATTTTTCTTTAAGAAGTTCCAAGTCCTAAAATTAAAGGGAAAAAAATTCCAGGCCCTTTGAAAAGTGGCCCCGGGCATGGTGGCATACACTTTGTAATCCAGCACTCTGGGTGGCTGAGGCAAGAGGATCATAAGATCAAGCCCACCCAGGGAAATTTAGTAACTCAGACCCTGTCTCAAAATAAAACAGGGCTGGGAATGTAGCTCAGTACAAAGGCCCTGGGTTAAATCCCCAGTAACACACACAGAAAAAGTACTTGCCACTCAGAACAGTAGGACACCACTTAAAGATGGGTGATCATTGTTTTGTGTTTCTGTCATGCAGCATGATTTGCCATTTGCTATTGGAAGACAGAAGTTTCTCTACTAGGACATGGACTTACATTCAGTCTCTGAGTGGTATAGGGAGGGTACCTTCCTTGCATGAGGACTTTGTCCAGCTCTCCACTGTCAATTTAGGGGCTCTGTCTGACATTTACACCTTCTCTCAAGTAGTAGTTCTCTACTGAGGGAAATCCGGCCCCTATATCTGCAGACATTTTTGATTGCCATAACTGAAGAAAGTGCTAGTGCCATCTAGTGGAAGAGGGCAGGGAGGCTGCTAAAAACCCTACAAGGCACAGGACCGCGCCCCTCAACACAGAATCAGGTGACCAAGGCCAATACAAGGGTTGAGAAGGGGCTGTAAAAGAAGGTAAACATAGAGCCATGAGGTTTTTGTCTGTGAAAGAACTTTTATACTAACACCTCTTCGTGTTCCCCATTTGAAGGTATGTTGGAGGTCATCGAACAAGTAAAATTATGAGATTTGTTGATAAAATTACCAAATCAAAATATTTCCAAAAAGCAACAGAGACAGAGTTCATTAAAAAGAAGATTGAAGAAGTCTCCAATACGCCCCTGCTGCTAACTGTTGAAGTACAAGAATGTCGAGGAACCCTGGCGGTCAACATTCCTCCACCTCCAACTGACCGCGTATGGTGCGTAGAGGGGCCTTCAGGGACAACAAATGATTCCTTTTGTTATGTAACCATAAAAATCCCAGCCTGCCTAACCCTGGGATTAAGGAAAGTGCCTTCTCTTGGGCAGTTGAAAATCCAATTGTATTTTCTCCTGTAAATGGTTCATTTACATTTAAGGATTCATCTTCTCACACCAGGAACAGTTGAGATGACTACGTGAGGTTGATGGGATAAGCTGTTTGTATTCTTGGTCTTCTTCCTCTCTCAAACCAACTCTTCCACCAGTGGTAACTTCTGCCATTTGCCATTTTTGCCCTTAGTCTCTGCTTGGCCTAGGTTATACCTGCACCCGCTACCTAGTCCTCAGAGTCCTTGACAGATGAGGATCAGTCACATGTCCAGGGAGACTTCCCTGAGTTAGACCTTGATGTTGAGTCTGGAGGATGTGTTTTTGGTGTTTGTGGTTGGAGATCTATGCAGGGAGTTGGTTCTCAGCAGAAAACTTGCTGAAAATGCAGGTGTGCCTGGCCTATCCCCTAGGATTTCAGCAATTGGTGGAGGAGTTGTAGTGATTAAGCCAAAGTCAAGAATAAAATATAGCTTTGTGATCCACCAGAGTGAAACCAACATTGCCTGCATATTTCCTTGTGTTCAGGAGGTTTTATAGGAATAAACAGGTTTTTGAACTGGCTGATCGTCTGATGGTGCTGCTACTGTTTCCCAGTAAAACTTAAAAATACCTTTATATTCTGGGCGTAGCCCAGGCTGGCCTCCAACTAGAAGTGGTCCTCCTGATTCAGCCTCCCAAGTGCTAGGATTACAGCCTCACACTACCACACCTGGCTCAAATTTGGGTTTATGCACTTACATTTTGGTTTTTGTAATGTGCATATCTTTTATCAAAATAGAAAAAAGATCACTACCATTTTAGGAAAAACAAAAATGCCCAAATCACAGACCTGTCCTGTGGTGCTTTCTGGCTAGAACTGGTCTAAATTTGTCACAGCCCTAACACTGTCCAGGGAATACAGGGAGTTTACAAATTCATTCTTACTTTGCTAAATTAATTTTAGAGAAGATTTTCAGAATAACACTGTTTTAAGTTGTGATAAAGCCCTGTGTAAATGAGAAGTATTTGTCATCAGTGCTTGTCTGCATCCTTTCTTTGCTTCTAAATGTGGTTATTATTTGTCTTCTTCTAAAAGGTATGGCTTCCGGAAGCCACCACATGTGGAGCTGAAAGCTCGGCCAAAACTTGGAGAGAGAGAAGTGACTTTAGTTCATGTGACAGACTGGATAGAGAGGAAACTGGAGCAAGAGTTTCAGGTAAACATGTACTGTTAGCTCATGTTTCGCACTGAGTACAAAAAGCTCAGGGTAGAACAGAGGTCCTGAGCTTCACCTGGGTCAGGATCCTCTTTTGAGAATCCAATGAAAGCCATTCACCTTCATCCTAGGAAAAGCCACACATGCTCTAACATGGGGATAAAATGTTAGGTACAGTTTTAAAATCCCTGAAACTTACCCACAGAATATCACTAAGTCTTCAGAAGAAACCCAGATGTGGGTCAGAGAGCAAAACAATAATGCCTTACACCAGTCAACCTCTTTGTTTTGTACCACATGAAATGTGGAATTGGCTTGCTGAGCAGCACCCAGCCTGCAGTCAAGGAAGCTTCTTCCTGCTCTTGTATGGTGTTCTTCTTGCCTGGTTTGTTTAGTTCTACAAACATTCATGGAAACCCTTCTGTACACCAGGAGCCAAATACCCTAGGACAGTGATGGCAAACCTTTTTAGAGCTTTCAGTGATACAAACAGCCCGTGGCAGCACACCTGCCATAGGTTCACCACCACTGCCCTAGGACTGCAACATAGATTGGGCCTCTCCAAATACCTTCTAGTGGAGTCTTGGAGTTTACTAACCCGGAGTTCATTCTCCAGCCCTGTTTTGTGTGGTCTGTTTGTTTTTTGGTGAGACAGGGTCTTGCTGTGTAGTTCAGACTGGCCTTGAACTCAACTATGTAGTCCAGGCTGGCCTGGAACTCACAGCAGTCCTCCTGCCTCAGTGTTCATGTTTTGCCTTTTTAAAAAATTGTCTTGCTGCCTTGCCAAGTGTGGTGGTGGATACCTATAATCCCAGCCTCAGGAGGCTGAGGCAAGAATATCACTGCAAATTTGAAGCCACCCTGGTTTACGTAGTGACCTCAAGGCCAGCCTAAACTACATAACAAGACCCTGTCTCAAAAAAACACCAAACTTTTTCCCTAAGATTTACAAACATAAATTCACTTGGAATATCTGCTCTGGACATAAGAATTTGAAAATACTGTCAGGAGTGAAGCCAGTTCTCTTAAATTACTGTTGTTGAGTATCACTTATGAGTAATTTTATATATGTACAGGAAATCAAAGGCTTCTGCTTCAGAGCTGATACATTGTTCTTATATTCATGCACTAGCAAGTCCTTGACTCTTTCTAAATTATAATGGAGGTATTAGTTTGGAATGTGTAAGAAAACTTTTCATATATATATATATTTTTAAATCTTGGGGTTGGGGATATAGCTCAGTGGTGCTGCGCCTGCCTGGCAAGCACAAGGTCCTGAGTTCGATCCCTGGTACTGTGAAAAAAAAGTTTCAATAAAAATCTGTCTAGGGCATAGTGGTGCACACCTGTAATCCTAGCACTCGGGAGGCTGAGGCAGGAGGATCACAAGTTCAAGGCCAGCCTGGGCTACATAGTTCAGGGCCAGTCTGAACTGCAAAGTGAGACCCTGTCTCAAAAAACAAAACAAAAATATCTAAAGCCTGAAATTATTATTAAAATTAAAAAGGTTGAATGGAATTAATATGAGAAAATGAAAAAATGGAAACAAAGTCTTTGTAAATAGGGAGGAATAGAGGGGTTGAAGGGAGGGCAGGGGAATGGGGAAAAAATAAGAACCAAGAGAGATTATGTGAAGGTGCAAATTTCCAATGATGAATGTCATTATATTGTATACCTAAAATGTACCAATTAAAAAAAAAAAAAAGGGTGATAGCCTGACAAAGCATTCTTCCACACATGGCTGTTCTTTAATATCTCCCTGCAGAAAGTTTTTGTCATGCCAAACATGGATGATGTTTATATCCCTATAATGCACTCGGCCATGGACCCTCGCTCTACTTCCTGTCTCCTGAAAGACCCACCTGTGGAGGCTGCTGATCTGCTGTAATGGGTGAAGATGGGATGTTCCCTGTATTATGAGACCTAGCTCAACATATGGAGTTCCTGGCCACCATTTGTGCTGTGGCACTGGCCTTTACTTGTGCCACAGTACTGTCTCTTTAGACTGCTTCTGCCCTCTGCCTGCTGGTGCCCATTCCACTGTGAGGTGTCATTCCCTGCATCCGATGACAGGCGTCTGGACTGCTTGCTGCAAAGCTTGGACTTGGCAAAGTTGACTGAAGAATCATCATGGTGGACCCAGAAGTTACACGTGATTCACATTGTGGCTTTTTAAAGGTCTACCAGTTTTTGTGGCAACAAACAGCACATCCAGAGGGAAGCTGTACAACTGAAAGACTTCCCCTCGCCTCCTGGACTCCTCCAAAGCTTTTCCTCCGGCAGCTGGTGCACAGTGGAACATTTTTTTCACTCTACTTTGTACATGTGATTGCAGCCCTCCATGCTCCAAGAATGTCAATGTGATTACATGTGTGGGGAGTGGAATCCTGTGACCCACGTCATTGGTGGTAAAGAGGCATAGCAACTTACTTTTCTTCATTTTAAATTACGCATTTTGGAAGCAATTGCCATAGAACACACAAAAACAACTTTCAGCTGGGGTGGAGACAGTGGGATTTATGTGAACAGTAGGCAAAGCCATGAGATCAAACTATCCAAAGCCTTTTACCAATGAGGTACAATCATCTTGCTTCTAACTAATCCTGATTGTTTTCCTGAGACAGGAGCATATGTGACAATAACAAATACTTCACACAAGGACTGATCGTTCTTCCCTAGTCCAGATGGGTTGGGCCTAAAGACCCAGATTTCCTGTGTGCTCTAGGAAGCTTCATATAGGAAGGAGAATGCTTTGTTCATCTAATTGACTTGGCAAAGTTTTGTGGGCAGTTTCCTTTTCTGATGGCCAAAACAGAACTGCTCAACTGCTGCCTGCTTTTGAGTCAAGGCTAAAGTTTGCCTCCCATCAAACACTACGTATCTCAAAATACACGTGACCTTCCTTTAATATTGCCAACTTAATTTTGTGCATTTGTGTCAGAATACTTAGTTTACAAGTTTGGGGGCTCTAATTGTATAATTTACTTTGATAAGTAAACAATACAATTTTTTGTTTAAAACTGCATTCAATATCAAAATTACCTTGGTTAACTTTTGATAACTTGTATCTGTGGACAAAGCTAATAGTGATTTTTTTTAAACTTCACCTTGCCTGACTTTAAAGAAATTAATATATTAAAGATATATTTGAATCCTTATTTTAATTGCACCATTAAAACATTTCACTTAAATTATTTGACCATTCCAGTTGGTGTACTGTTCTAATTTCTCATTGTGTAGGGTGATTATTTGCCTGTCAAGAGTCCGCATGTCTTGCTCACTGGTCTTTAATTTTTGTGCAGTAACTAAAGGCAAAGGACTAGATGCACTACTGTGTGAAGAGATTACACGACTGTACCCTTTTGCACTTAATCGAATAGTATGTGGGGACTTACAATCGCTTGCATTGTTTCACAAAATAAATACTTCATGTCAAATACTAGATAAGCATTTAAGTTGTTTCTATGGTCTTGTTAGATGAGCTCAGAATAGTGAATGAAGAGCACTTGGCCTTCACCTAGCAGTAGCACCATTTATCTGTGAGGTCAGTGAGACCAGTCCAGTCCTAAGTGTAAAAAGACAATTACAACAAAACATCCAATTGGCTTGTATTTGGCCACTCTACAATTGAGTACCCTCCCTCCAGCAGTTACTGAGAACAAGAAAACAGAAGAGAGGCTGGGTGTAGTAGTGCACACCTGTAATCCCAGCACTCAGGTTAACCTGTTGCTTTTTGGAAATGTTAAAGCAGAATGGTGGGGGTGAGAAACAAGACAGGTTGACATGTTGCTTTTTGGAAAGGTTAGAGGGGACTTTGTCATTAGGTTGACTCACATTTCTCTGAAGGTTTAGCTTATTAAATTATGTGGCATTTAACAGTGACTAGTGAAGCCTGTACTTTGCTAAGAATGGCCTCCAGTTAATTTAAAGATGCAAGATAGCCCACCACGTCGAGGTAGGTGCCAATTCCCCCTCAACCTACACTTAAAGAGAAAGGAGTTCAGATTTCAGAATTTAGTTAACTGGGATGGTTGCACTCCTGAGCTGGAACCCACACCCATATTTGCACAGTAATCAACCTGGGGGATTAATACCCAAGAATCGGACTTTTACTTGTGCACCCTTGCCATTCAACACGGGTGAACACACGCATAAACCCAAGTGTAGGGCCTGAAAGTGCACCAAAAAATCATCTTCACAAGCATCCTGTAGCTGTGAGGTTAGGCTAACTGGATAATTAAGTTTCCCCAACTGTTTTGGGTCCGTGCTTGTCACGGTATCAAGTTTCATGTGGGGCCGGGGATTTAGCTCCGTGGTTCCGCCGCCCGCCTCGCAAGCGCAAGGACCCGAGTTCTATCCCCGATACAAAAAAAAAAAAAAATGTTCCATCTGTATTTTTGCCAATAGGTAGGAACTGCATCTTGACCAGAAGTTAAACCTATGTAGCTCCAGCCCCAAGCCAGTTCTTGTCAAATCCAATTGTGGTCTTACCTCTCCTGCCTGCCATTCCAAATCGTGTCTCACCAACGTGGCAGCTCCGGACCTGGCATGCAACTTAGGGAGGCACAATGTACGGGCACATTGGTAGGTCACTCATTACGCAGCGGGGCCTGCTGCATCCGTTTTAGCCTTGTGAAAGTGTAAGTTTTCCCCCAGCAGCCGGTGCTAGCCCAGGCCGCAGCCGTGTTGCTCGTGGTTAAAAGAGCCGCCCGCGAATGGCAGGGGGCCCCAGTTATGCGCGAGCAGGTTCTCTAGCGCCGCAGCTTGACCCCCGGCGCCACGCACAGGCGCAGCGGGGGCCCAAAGGCAGCGCGTCACCGACCACACAGACACCAAGCTGGGGGCCAAATCACTTTATTGGGGGGGCTTATAAGTGGGGAGAAAGCGCTGAAAATACACTTAAGACTCTGAGATCCGACGTCCTTGGCAGGGCTGGATCTGCAAAAACAACAGCGGTAGGTGAGCGAGTGTGAGCCTCCCGACCCGTCTCCTCCCCGCCGCCACTCCAACAACCGGCTCAGATTCCAGTTCGCATCACCCTCGTCAGCAGTCTAACACGTGCTTTCATTTATATCATCACGGCCAGCCAACTGCCTCACAGCCCACTCCCGGGCCAGCCCAGCCATACAACTCAGCAAGCTAAGGTTCCTCACCTCTCCCGTTTCGCCGTCTCCAAAAGACCGAATAACCCGTGGGGATTTTACTTAAAGAAGCATAACGGAAGTAGTAGGGCGGGCTTTACCGCTATCAGCCAATAGCAAGCCAAATTTCTGATCACATGCTGTAAAAGAATCATCTAATGATTGGCGGTGCTCGCTGAATTCTCCGAAGTATAGAGTGGTCGCACACCGACCGCAGAGATAGGAGGCTACGAGAAGCCAGTTTTGTTGTTTCCAGACCTTTTTGTTTTGTTTCCTGGTCCCGGGGATCGAACTCAGGACCTTGCATTTGCGAAGCAGGCGCGGCGCCAATAAGCTGCATCGCCGGCCTCCGTCCTTGTTTTTTAAAGAGTGGCAGGGGTTTTTTTTTGTTTTTTGTTTTCAGTACCGGGGATCGAACTCAAGACTTTGCACTTGCCAGGCAGGTGCGCCACCACTGAATTCTTCCTAATTTCTTCGTACATCTTGATCATTGACATGTAATTAGCGCATCCCTGTACTGTACACAAAAGAAAACTTTGGAAACAGGAGACAAAGGCAAATTTGTATGACATAGTCTTTGCCACTAGCTAGGCTAGGATCTGAGGATGTAAAGGTAAACAAAACTGCCCTGAGTTCAAAGTAACCAGTGGCAGAAAGAACTTTTACTATATTAGAAAGTAGAGTAATCTACACCCAAACCCTAACGTTGTGATGAATTGGTCACTGAACCTTTTGGGGCCCTGGTTTCTGAAAATTAGGGATGCCTCTCCCACCCCGAAATTGTGAGGATTAACGAAATTAATGTCAATTGTCTGACACATTCTAAGTGGTAAGCCTTTGTTTTAAAGGGGGTGGGGTGATGTGCAAAAGTCTGATTCCAATATTTTAATAAATGCTACAATAGAACTAGGAATAGTCTACTGTGGAAGCCGGAAGGAGAGAAGAATTGACTTTGTGAAAGCTAAAAGTGCTTTCCAGAGTGTATTGAGTTTGTTTTGTGAGGCCAGTGCTGCGCTCTTCACTGGATATACAGGTAGATAGGCAGTTGAATAAGATTATGGCCTTGCTTTCTAAGAGCTGATTTTAATCTGGAGAGGAAATAGTAAAAGACAGTCATAATCCCTGGTTATCCTATTGCTTTTCTGTGTTTTCCTTGAGTATTCTTTTCCCTTTTTCTATCTTTTTTTTGGTACCGGGGATCAAACTCAGGACTTTGCGCTTGCAAGGCAGGCACCGGAACCACTGAGCTAAATCCCCAACCCATTTTCGCTTTTACTTAAGAGAAACTTACCGGACTGGTGGTATAGGTCAGGGTGGGGAGCTTTCCTAATGTGCCCAAGGCTATGGGGTTCACTTTCCAATACAAAAAAAGAAACTCTCTTTTGAGACTATTGCATTTCAGCCTATGAGGCCATAGTTGAGTGAAGTTCTTACTTTCTTTAGTTTTTGGGGGTTTGTTTTTTTTTGGTACCAGGGATTGAACTTGGGAACCTTGTGCTTTCGAGGCAGCAGACAGAACCACTGGACGAAATCCCCGGCCCATTTTCCTTAGTTTTCACATGGTCTTTAAATTTTAAAAACTCCTCTTTGAGGGGCCAGGAATTTAGTTCAGTGGTTCTGCCTGCTGCCTGTCTTGAAAGTGCAAGGTCCTGAGTTCAATCCCCAGTACCAAAAAAAACAAAATTCCTCTTTGATCCAAAGCAAAACATAATTATTTTGGCAAGGTTTTAGTGTCTTTGAAAAGATTATGTATTTTTATTGCTGTTTAAACTTCTGTTATTTCAACATTTTTTACATTGTGATATAGTGTGTACTCTAGGAAATGTATTGAAGTTTTCATTGTTACCTGAAACATGGTCAATTTTTATAAATCTTCCACAGATTTTTTAAATGATATTTTCAGTATCATGTACAAATATGATATAAAATATTAATTCATAGCCTTATATTGGCAACATATTTTGTGTATTATTTACTTGATGGGAAGTATGTTTACTGTCATTGATTACAGTGATAAAATGATTCTTCAGATACCAAAACCTATTGAGGATGCAGAGCAATAAGAACTTTGATTTGATTTGATTTTTTATTTTTTGGTGCTGGGGATCGAACTCGGGTCCTTGCATTCGCTAGACAGAAGGCATAACCACTGAGCTAAATCCCTGGCCCAAATCCCTTTAAAAAATTTTTTTGGTACGGGGGATCAAACTTGGGACCTTGCGCTTGCGAGGCAGGTGCCGGAAGCACTGAGCTAAATCCCCTACCGGTTGGTTGGTTTTTGAGACAGGGTCTCACTAGGCAGTTCAGGCTGCCCTCTGACAATCTTCCATACCTCAGCCTCCCTAGTCCTGGGATTACAGGCATGCACCACTACTCCTGGCTCAAGAAGTTGAATTGTTTCTTATAAAGTTAAACATTCACTTACCATGTGACTCAACGGTCCCTGAGTACCCAAGAGAAATTCACACAAAATCTCATACATAAATGTCTATATAACAACATTATTCATAATTCTCCCAGTACTGGCAGCACTCAAATGCCCTTTAATGAGGAAATGCACTTGCAGATTATCCTACTTACATACTGAGACAGGATAGAAGAAATAAAGATAGGTAGAAAGGAGACAGGGAAATTGGGTAATTTTGAGGAAGTTGTAGCTTTGAGAAAACTACCTTCAAGACTTAATCAAACTTATAATTCTTTCTCCTTCCTAGGCCTGTTTTTCTTCAGACTCCTCACTCCTAAATTCTTAAGAATCAGGGCTGGGGATTTAGGTCAGTGGTTCCACCGCCTGCCTTGCAAGTGCAAGGTCCTGAGTTCAATCCCTGGTACCAAAAAAAATCGATAAATCCAAAAACTTTCATTCTCAAAGAAACAGTAGTTAATTGGATACCGTATCTCCGAACTTCAAACACATACATGCAGTTTGTATTTTAACCTAGTTAATAAAGTTAGTTTTTGTTTTAGCTCAGTAATGAGCAATCTGAATTTAAAGAAGCAGACATTAGATAATGATAAATAACTGAAAACATAAGCAGGGCATGGTGGTGCACACCTGTAATCCCAGCACTCTGAAGGCTGAGGCAAGAGGATTGCCCAGAGTTCCAGGCCAGCCTGGGCTACAAAGTGAGTTCAAGGCCAGCCTGAACTACATAGCAAGACCCAGTCTCAAAAAACCCAAAACAAAACAAAAAATCCATAAACATCGTACATCACCCTCACCCATTGTGATCTGTCCACTTGACTTGAGTAAGAACCACCTTGCAGATTAGAAGAGTGTGTCTGTGAATGATTGACACTTAGGCCAGTGGAGGGAGGAAGAACCACAGACATGGGTGGCACCAACCAATGGGCTTGTAGCCTGGATGAAATAAAAAGGGAAAGAAGGAAGCTCTCCTGTCTTCATCCTCACCTTTGGATATCAGTCTCCAGTTTCTTCAGCCTTCCAACACAGGCTCACACCAAGGACCCTACAGTGAACTCCGTGCCTTCTACCTTCACTGGTACTGCATCCTTGATCCCTCTTGTTCCTGAGCAGTTACTGGATCTTCCTGGATGGCCATTGTGGACTCTTTCTCTTCTGATCCTGTAAGCATATCTAATAAATTCCCTTGTGAATTATACATATACTTATATTGATTCTATTCCTCTAGAGAAGGCTAATACAGCTGTTTTAAGGATACTCAAAGATCACATAAATACCCCCAACCCCAGACCACAGCATATGTCATCCTCAGGTATCTGCACTTTTTCTGAGTGTGTGCTTTGTTGATTCTACCTGATAAATCTGCCCATGCCTCACAATAATGCATCCTGAAATTCTTTTCCTAGATGAGAATCACAAACCTACCCAGGGCATGTTGAGGGCCACATCTTCTATTTAGGGAGACTTCCTTGCACCCCATCTGGCTACACATACAGCTGAATGCTACTTGATAAAATGCAGTCAACTATTGATAGATGAGATGTTTGGAAGGTTCTCAGACGCATTTTTGCTGAATTAAAAGAGCCAGACTAAGAAGACCATATGATTCCATTTATATGACAACCTGAAAAACTAAACTGTAGGAATGGGGAATAAATCAAAGGACAGAGCTTCCAGGGATTAGGGTTATATGGAGCATTTCACCAATGGACATCATGAGCCATTTTTGAGGATCATGTAACTTCTGTATTTTGATTGTGGTGGTAGTAACATGACTTTATGTCTTTAGCAAAACTCATAGAACTGTTCACCAAATTTTGCTGTATAAATTCTTTTTCAGTGCTTGGGATTCAACCTAGGGCCTTTGTACTGAGCCACACACACACCCTTCCCTGGCCCTTTTACCTTTATTTATTTATTTATTTATTTATTTATTGATACTGGGGATCGAACTCAGGACTTTGTGCTTGTGAGGCAGGCACAGCGCCACTGAGCTAAATCCCCAGCCCTATTTTTAAATTTTTTTAATTTTTAATTTTTTAATTATTTTGAGACAAAGTCTCACTGCATTGTCCAGGTTGGGCTTGAACTTGCAATCTTTCTCCCTCAGCCTTCCAGAGTGCTAGAATTACAGACATGTGCCACCACACCTGGCTTACTATATGATATTTTAAAATAAAATTTAAAAATTATCTCCCCATTTTTTTTGTTTTGTTTTGTTTTGTTTTGTTTTAAGACAGGGTCTCTCTATGTAGTTCAGGCTGGCCTTGAACTCACTATGTAGCCCAGGCTGGCCTCAAATTCATAGTGATCTCCTGCCTCAGCCTCCCAAGTGCTCAGATTACAGGCATGTGCCACCATGCCCGGCCATTTTAACATATGTCTTCCTTTTCTCTTCTTTTTCTTCTTCATCTGTTTGTTTTTTTCCCGTAGTACTGGGGATTGAACCCAGGGCCTTTGAACTGAGCTACATCCCCATTTTGACTCCTGTCACTCAAGCTAATGTTTTTTTGTTTTATTTTTTGGTACCAGGAATTGAACTCAGGACCTTGCACTTGTGAGGCAGGTGCTGTGCCACTGAGCTAAATCCCTGGCCCTAGCATCTGTACTCTTTGTTTTTTGTTTTTCTTTTTGGTACCAGAGATCGAACTCAGGTCCTTGTTCTTGCACAGCAGGTGGCGAAACCACTGAGCTAAATCCCCCGCCCAGCATCTGTACTCTTAAGGAAATATTGGAATTGGCAATGATTTGATCCTTAGGACCGTATAAAATTCAATGCTTTAATAGTGATTTGCATAACGTCCATTTTTAAAGCTTTCTCACATGAATTTCCTTGATGTATGATACAACAATATTTCATCAACATGACTTGCCACCAGCAATTGCATCATCTCCATTGATATAGGGGGAAGAGATGTAACTCCCAAACCTGCTAGGTATCCCCAAAACAAGTTCACATTCTCTAAAATCTAAGAATGAATTCTAGGAACAATGGAGGGAAAGAGTAGGAAAAAATTTATTGAGAGAAAGAAAGCTTCTAAGAGAGACAGAAGGGGGACCGGAAAGTGGGTTGCTCACTCACCCAACTTCTCAAAAGTGTTTTATGGAACAAAGCCACAAGGTGAGGCGAGTTCAAGGTGGGACAAAACTATAGTCAACTAGTGAGATTACAAGTACAGTTGCTTAGGTAATATTGATCCAGTGAGAAATCACAAGGTGGACAAAACTGTGAACAACCAATTAGATTATGAAAAGTATAGTCACTTAGGTAATACTGATTAAATGGGAGTCCGATAGGGAACAAGTCACATAGCAAGTGTACAAGGAATGCGCAAGGATTTTCAGTGGTAAGAGGTGGGTCAGGGATCTTTCTTGGAAGAGCTTGGTCCCTCACCCAGGTGATTGATACCTGTTTAGAATATCAATCACTGCTAGTCATGCTATGCAGGTGTGGTAGTTTCTCTTTTTTTACAATGCTGGCTTCTAGTGAATGTCTTGATTGTCCTCCATGTTGGCTCCTCCTGTGCTGGCCCTAACTGCCTACAAGCTATCTAATTAACTTACCTATCTACGGTGCCATTAATTTATAAGTCCCTATCCTATTCCGTTTTTTTTGAGTCTTTTTTTTTTTTTTGAGAGTCTTGATATGTAGCCCAGGCTGGCCTTGAGCTTGTAGAGATCCTCCTGCCGTAGCCTCCCAAGTGAGCAGGAAAGAGGGACGGGATGCAAACTCAACAATTCAAGCAGATTCATTGTTGAACCTGAGAGGGATCAAACTCAGGACCTTGTGTTTGCAAGGGGGTGGCAGGACTGAGCTAAATCCCTGGCAAGCCTTTCTTTCTTTCTTTCTTTCTTTCTTTTTTAATAGAGTTTTATGGTGGGTTTTTGAGGGGGGTGGGTTGGAGAAACAGCAGCTGATGTGTCCTCTGTAACCTGCTACCTGTCCTCCAGGGACCGCTCTTAACCCGCTGAACTTGTCCTCTGATTCCTGACATGTCTGAAGGCCACTTGTGATCTGCTGACATGTCCTTAGTGAACTAAGTGAAGTGAAACCTACATTTCTCTGAGATGGCATGTGGGCTTAATTTGAATCTTCAGTGTCCCTGTCTGGCCTCTACCACCAAGTGCTGGGATTAAAGATGTGTGTCACCACACCCAGTTTAAATCCCTTTTATCACCCATCACTGGGTACTGATATAGGGATAATATAGAACCTCCAAATGATATAAGGGAAATATTATAACTCCCAACCTGTTAGATGTCTGATACGAAGAGTTCATGTTCTCTAAAATGGAAGAATGAATTCTAGGAACAACAGAAGTTAAGAGTAGTATGGGCTGGGGATTTAGCTCAGTGGTTCCGGTGCCTTGTAAGCACAAGGTCCTGAGTTCAATCCCTGGTACCAAAAAAAAAAAAAAGAATAGGAAATATTGGGCCAGGGATTTAGCTCAGGGGCATCATGCCTGCCTCACAGGCACAAGGTCCTGAGTTTGATCCCCAGTACCAAAAAAGAAAGAAAAAGAGAATAGGAAATATTTATTGAGGGAAAGATAGCTCCTGTCTAAGAGAGACAGAAGGGGACCCAGAAAGTGGGTTGCCCACAAGCCCACTTCTCAAAGTTTTACAGAGCAAAATCACAAGGTGAGCATAAGGTGGGAGAAAACTATGGTCAACCAATAAGATTACAAATATAGTTGTGGGCCGGGGATTTAGCTCAGTGATTTTGCCGCCTGCTGCACAAGCACAAGGACCCGAGTTCGATCCCCGGTACCAAAAAACCAACAACAAAACAAGTATAGTCACTTAGGTAATATTGATTTAATGGGGAAGCAAATCACTTACCAAGTGTGCATGGAAAGAACAAGGATCTTTCCTGGAAGGAATAAGTTAAGGTCTTGATCTCCCACTCAGGTGATTGATGCCTATTTAGAATATCAATCATTATTGTTTATCCCTGGGGAAGTAGGTGTAGTCATTTCTTTATGTCTACAGATGTATTGTGTTCTCATCTTCTGCACTGACTTCATTGAGGGCCTAGCCCTGTCTGACTGTCTATAATATTTCTAACTAACTTAGCTGTCTATAATAGCACCACTATGGCTATACCAGACGCGCTGACAAAGTTTGAGGAAAATCTCTGTCATTTTTACTGCTTCATACAATGAAGAGATTTAGCTGTCTTTTAATGGCACCAAAGAATCCGCTCCTTCAGTGACATTATATTGGTAATCAATACTGCTAATTAGAAAAGGCAAGTTGAGTATGTCGCATCAGCACTTTCAATCTACTGCCAAAGAATAAAGTTTAAAATTAGCAGCTTTACTCTCCACATCTTTTTCAGTAGATTTCCCCATTTCCTCAATTGATCTGGCTATAGTCTGGTGAGACAAACTGATTTAGAAAAATTAACCATTGTGCCTTATTTGTCTCAACAAAAAAGCACTCATCTGTCTATTTTTCACTGAAGACTCTTCCCTCTTGCAATTCTTTCCTTCTTTCTTTCCTCCCTCCCTTCCTCCCTCCTTCCTTCCTTCCTGTATTCCTTTCCTTTTCCTTTTCCTACCCAGGAATGAACTCCGGAGGCGTGGTTCCACTGAGCTAAATCCCTCATCCCTCTGTTTTCTTTTGAGATGACAATGAAGGCCGAGTTCCTCAGGCAGGACAGAGCTTCTGTTCTTCATGTTATTGTAATGGTAATTAATTCCTTTATGTTGATGGGTAGTAGTTCATTATACAAATACGCCACTGTTGGGGGCTGTGAGCTGAAGGGAGGCCTGGTCAGACAAGAAAAGAACACTTGGGGAGCAGACATTATAAAGCAGGAACCAAACTTTAATTTCCAGCACAGAATTTATAGTAGTTCTTTATCAGCTTAGCTAAAACAAAACATTCTGCGCTACCTTGCAGTCCATGCGGCGCATGCGTGATTGTCTATGCTGATTCATTAGTATATAACAAAGCCCCATCATGCGCCTGTCCTAAAAAACGGGATTGTGGGGCTGGGGATTTGGCTCAGTGGTTCTGCTGCCTGCCTCACAAACGGAAGGACCCGAGTTTGATCCCCGGTACCAAAAAAACAAAAACAAAAACGGGATAGTGTCCTCAGGTGCCCTCCGACACCCGGGCTTTGACACGTCTCAGAGCAGCCTCTATAGCCACAATTTGTTTTTCCTTTCACTTGTTTATGGAATTTAGGTTTAGAAACCACTATTCTGCCAGGGATGTAGCTCAGTGGCGCCGCACCTGCCTGGCAAGTGCAAAGTCCTGAGTTCGAAAAAATAAGTAACATAAAAGACTCAATCATATGATGTTTACAAGAGTTAAACATCAAATATATATTGATAGGTCTCCCACTACCTCAGCAGCTATTATGTATAGTAACTGCCCTCTTCCTATGGTGCCTTGCCCCCTCCCTGTGCGACGTCATGCCAAGATGGTTGCTCCCACCAAAGAACAAACCCTTCTTCCCAGCATGCCCCTGGTCCCACCTAGAGAGTAACCTAATACTCGCTCACCTCCTACCATCTAGTGATGTCACCGGCTCCTCCACTTCCTGATCACTACCTCACTCAACCCCGCCTCAGCCCCTACAAGCCCCACCCATGTCTCTATAAAAGACTCTCCCTGCCCCAGCTAGGTTGCGTTTGTCTCTCCTTTGTTCAGAGACAGTACGGCAGATCTATTCTCTTAATAAAGGCTTGTTGTGGCCTGGTCTGGTCTTGGTCTTCGGCCCTTTTACCTGACATATATATATATATTTGAGACAGGGTCTCCCTACATAGTTCAGGCTGGCCTTGAACTGACAGCAATCCTCCTGCCTCAGCTTCCTGAGTGCTGGGATTATAGGTGTGCACCACCATGCCTGGCTCAAAAAATAATTCACATTGCATGCAATGTATCCACTTTGGGTATACAATTTAGTGGCTTTTTAACAAGGGAGGATGCACCATCACCAGAGTCAACTTTAGAATATTTAGAATATTTTCATTAGCCCCCAAAAAAACTTATCCCCCTTATCATCACTCCTAGGTCTCCCCATGCCCGCCCCTTGCCTTAAGCAACCATTAATTAATTAATTAATTTTATTTATTTTAATTTAATTTTATTTTATTTGGTACCGGGGATCGAACTCGGGTCCTTGCACCTGCGCAGCAGGCAGCGAAACCACTGAGCTAAATCCCCGGCCCTTATTTATTTATTTTTTATCTCTATAGATTTGGATGTTCTATAGAATTCGGATGATTCAAAATGTAGTTCTTTAAGACTGGCTCCTTTTGTGCCAGGGATTTAGCTCAGTGGCGCCACACTTGCCTCACAAGTGCAAGGTCCTGAGTTTGAACCCTAGTACCAGAAAAAAAAAAAGAGCAAAAGACTGACTCCTTTCACTTAGCATGATGTTTTCAAAGTTCCTTCCTGTTGCAGCTTGTAACAACACTCCTTCCTTTTTAATTGCCAAATAATATTCCATGAAGTAGATACATCACATTTTCTTTAGTAATCACTTGATAGATATTTGGGTTACATCTGTCATTGGGCTGGGTCTGAGGGTTGTGGAGGCTGAAATAAGTAATTTAACCCACCCTTTTAAAATAAGTTTGCAGGTTCCTTGACCCGTGCTGTGAAAAAAGAATTTTCAGGATGGGTCAGTAAAGGAGATACAAGAAGGTTTATTTTTATTTTTTAGTACCGGGGATCAAATTTGGGACCTTGCACTTATGAGGCAGGTGACGGCACCACTGAGCTAAATCCCTGGCCCATTTGAGAAGGTTTATTATAGATAGAGTTATGGGATGCACTCAAGAGCAGAATGTGGGTGCTCAGAGAAATGAGGCACAATACAGTTGGGAATTGGGGATCTTTATGTGTTTTGGGTGCTGGAACTTTGTAGAATGCTATAATCTATAATCTTTTTTTTTTTTGGTACCAGGATCGAACTTGGAACCTTGTGCTTGTGCGGCAGGCACCAGAACCACTGAGCTACATCCCCAGCCGTATAATCTATAATCTTAGTCTTGTCTAGTAAGTAGGAGAGGATGGCCCACCCATAATGAGATAATGTTCCATTCATATGGGAAATCACAAAAGGCTGGTCCATTCATGAGAGAAAGAGGATCATTTTCGAGTAAAAAGGGAATGTGCAGACCTGTTTGTAGCTGAGAGTTGCCTAGGTTTACAGTTTTGGGAGAAGAGAGAGAAAGTAAATAAATGGGCTTGTGTTCTGAAGCTGCAGTTCTTCACAAAAGTGTAATTTTAAAAATTTCAATTTCTGGGCTGGGGATTTAGCTCAGTGGTTCTGCCGCCTGCCTTGAGAGCGCAAGGATCCAAGTTCATTCGATCCCCAGTACCAAAAAAAAAAAAAAAAATCTCAATTTCCTTTTCTCCTTTCTACCTAGTTTTATTTCTTCTATCCTACTTCACTTCACTTTTTGGCAATTATGAATAATGCTACTATGAACATTTATGTACAGATTTTTGTATGGACATGTTTTTGTTTCTTTTAGGTAAGTAGTAAGTAGTTGTCTTTTATTTGGAAAATTTCCTTTGTTTTTTGCAATTTACTAAGTTTTGTTTCATCTTATTAATGATTTGCAAGCAAGCAACCTTTTGAAAATCTCTGAGGTCCTCCTTAGAGTTGTTAAATACCATAAATATTTATATCATTTTAGAATCCTTTTTATTATAAGTAACAGAAAACTCATCTCAAATTGGCTTAAATTGTAAAAGTAACCTACTAGCTCACCCAATTTAGAGAGGAGGCAGGGTGTGGAGGCATAGGCCAATAATCTCCAGCACTTGAGTGGGGAGGCTGGAGCAGTCCTGAGGGTTCAAGGCCTGCCTGAACTACGTGGGCAAGACCTTGTCTCAAAACAACCCCCCCCCAAAAAAAAACCACAAAGAGAAGCCAGGCTCTAGGCAAGACTTGGCTCCTGGCCACACCCAGCCATCTATGCTGTCAGCTCCTTTGCAGAGGTGGGGCCCAACAGCCTCCAGCTCCCTGCTCCCCCATGAATTTTATCACTGAAGATAACTTAATGAGTTCATTGCTGAACCTGTCCTACTGGGAGGCAGATAGAAAATACTGACTGGTCGATTTATTCTGGACCCTTCCAGGAGCTGGGAAGTGGTCTTAATCACATACAAACAACAGGGGTGTCCAAATGGCAATCAGGGCTCTTAGGAAAGGAAATAAGAGAAATGGGTGTTAAGAAAATAACCTACTGGGCCAGGGATTTAGCTCAGTGGTTCCACCACCTGCCTCGAAAGTGCAAGGTCCTGAGTTCAATCCCTGCTACCAATAAATAAATAAATAAATAAATAAATAAATAACCCACTGGGCAGGGGATATAGCTCAGCGGTGCTGTGCAAGGTCCTGAGTTCAATCCCCAGTATGGGAAAAAAGAAAAAAAACAAACCCACATTTTTAAAGGTACATTTTCTATTTTTCAGAATCAAGAACAAGGCAACAGGGCCAGGGATTTAGCTCAGTGGTTTCGCCACCTGCTGTGCAAGTGCAAGGACCCGAGTTCGATCTCCGGTACCAAAAAAAAAAAAAAGAGAGCAAGGCAACAATCTTTGACAAGACAGCAGAAAGGTACTGAACACATTTTTCATTCCCCTACCTATTCTGTGCAACCATCTCTCATCTGTACACGTGTTCCTGATGAATGTACTATAGAATTGGAGGGTACCAACTTTGCCTATTCTAGATGTGGGAAGCCCTGCAGGGAAGACTGGGGGAGAAGCCTTTGTGGGAACTGAAAAAAGCTGAGTAAGGCTGGAGCTTGGAGAACAAGGGAGGGTGCGGTGGGTGGGGGCCATTCACACAGGGCCTCGTGGGTCTTGCTAGAAGTGGGTTTTCTAAGAGCAAAGGAACAGACTGCACTGATGGGCTTTAAGCAGGAGCGTGATGGTCCAATCCAAGCTCCCTGATAGGACATACCACAGTAGTGCCATCTCATTGACAACTGGTAGTTACAAGGTGCCTGCCCCATGAAAGACATTTTACATACTTTCTCTTGAACTCTCAAGAGTGTCCTGAAAGGTAACGTTAGTTCTGTCTTTTTTTAGCTGTAATTCTCAGAGCAATCAGAACTAAGGCTCAAGATTAATTAGTTTACATTTCCACAATTGATAAATCCTGATTAGAGTTGGAATTTGAACTCAAAACTGTTTGATTTCAAAATTATGCCTTTGATCACTGTAACATGCAGCCTCCAGAAGAGTATCTCCCCCACCCCCTCACCCCCACCCCCCTGCTGCAGTGCTGGGGATTGAACCCAGGACTAGACAGAGCTCAGTGCTCTACCACTGAGCTCTACCCCCTATTCTAGTCGAAACTATTTTTTGTTGCCTGGGAAGGTTGAGTTCATCCAACATTCACTCTTGCAAGCCTTACTTTTGAAGGAGGGTAACAACTCTTCACCCCATGAACCACCCAGGGAGCCAAAGGATCAGGAAGAGAGATAGTGGGGACTCCTACCTGGGAATGGCAGTTTTTACAGAAAATTATACAGAAGCCAAAGCCCGAAGCTCTAGGAGGAGAGGCAAGAAGAGCATTGAGTTTGAAGGGACCCAAGGCAAGTGAGAACTGACAAGCACATTAGAATGGAAGAGGGGCAAAGACAGACAACTTGGTCAGGAGCAGCTGTCCGTGAGCCAGGTGGCAGCTTGTCCAGGCAGTCTGGCTGCCCGTGGGTGGGTGGGGCAGGTGGTTTCTCCTTCATTTCCCTTCTCTGCCTCAAAGTACTGTCCTTATCTATCCTTTCCTCCTGCCTCAGATAAGCACAGAGCATCTCATCACTTGTTCTTTGCTAGTTTTTGTTTTTTGGTACCGGGGATCCAACTCAGGTCCTTGCACTTGTACAGCAGGTGGTGAAACCACTGAGCTAAATCCCTGGCCCTCTTTGCTGTTTTTTGAGATAAGGCCTCACTTACGAAGTTCAGGCTGGTGGTTCCACCACCTGCCTCACAAGCGCAAGGTCCCAAGTTTGAGCCCTGGTACCAAAAAAAAAAAAAAAAAAAATGAAGTTCAGGCTGGCCTCAAACTTGCAGTGATCCTCCTGCCTCAGACTCCCAAGTGCTGGGATTACAGGGGTGCACCACCATGCCTGGCTCTTTCTTTTGAACTGCCTTTCTTTGTATACATGTGTGTGTTTGTTTCTGTCTCTGTGCCTGTGTACTAGATTGAACCCTGGGCTTTTGTACTGACCTTTATTTTTTTAAATTTTATTTTGAGTCAGGTTCTTGCTAAGTTGCTAAATTGCCCAGTCTGGGCTCAAATTTGTGATTCTCCTGCCTCAGCCTCCTAGAGTGCTGCAATTACAAGTGTGCACAACCATGCCTCACTTGAATTGCCTTTCTTTACAGGGTGGAGGCAGCCTTTGAGCCTCATACCTCCTGGCTTTGTCCTCAGAAAGGAAATTAGTCTTTTTTTGTCTCTAGTTGGAATCAGATTCAGTACAAACCTACTCGTGAGCCAAATAAAGGCACCCCCATGGGTAGCTGTTTTAATGACCCATCACTCCATAACTAATCAGGACAAGAACCATTTTATTGGTATTATTCTGTGTTAACTGGGCTCAGCCTTGAGGGGCTTTTTCTGCTGTGTTTGGTGTCAGCTTCAGACACGAGGCGGGGTGGGGGCTTGTTTGAGCTGGAGCATCCCAGAGAGATCCCTCAGCCAGAGCTGTTGAGGGGAGCAGGTCCATTCTTTTCCATGGGCCCTGTGTGTGGCACATGGCTTGGGCTTCTCCTGTTACAGAAGTGGGGTAGGGGTTGGTTTTCCAGAGGGAGTGCCTCCAGAGAGAGTATGCTAACGGGAAGGAAAAGGCAGCTGTTCAGTCTCTTGAGACTTGAGCTGGGGAATCCCAGAATATCACTTCTGATCAAAGTCAGTCACAGGGCCAGCCTAGACTCAAAAGGAGGGAAAATAATTGCCTTGTGATGGGAAGGGCAGTATCTGCAAATAGGAGGGTTAGGATTGTTCGGACCGTGTATGGAAAGCAGCTCTCACCCTAAGGATTGACCCAGCCCACACTGATGTCCACACCACCCAGCATATCTGCCCTTCCTGCAAGGCTGACCTCAATTCTTGTTTACTGGCTCACTTCTGTGTTCTTGGCATTGGGAACAGCACCTTGAACATGGTAGGAGTTCAGTAAACATTAACGAACTGTTGTTGAATTCCTCCTTTTTCATCTTATTTGAATCACTGTACTAGTCAAATATGTTTTATTCCACCTTGGCAAGGTCTCTTGCATATATCCATCTCTTTCTTTTTTTCCTTCTCTCTCTCTCTCTCTCTCTCCTCCTTCCTTCATTCCACCACCACCTCTTTTCTTCTGCTACTGGGGATCTAACCCAGAGCCTTCACGCTGAACTACATCCCCAGCCCTGTTAAAATTTTTTTTTTTTTTTTTTAGATTTTCAGACAGGATCTTGCTACATTGCCCAGGCTGGGCTCAAAATTTAGATTCTTCTGCCTCAGCCCCCCAGAGTCCTGGGATCACAGTTGTGTGCCACCGTGCCTGGCTACCTCCTTCCTTTTCTTGCTCTAGATTAACAAGAAAATGACTGATGCTAACAGTCTCCTCATGGTCTTTCAAATGCCTGTCTGTAAATGAATGAAAGTATGGTAACCATCCATGTTGAAGTCAAAGCCTAAGTCATTTGCAAAATGAAGATGACTAAGTTATGCCAAAGTCTCTGTTCTGTCTGCTCTGACTATAAAATATGGTGGATGAGTTCTCCAGAGAGAAAGGAGACAGAGAATAGGTTATTCCAACATATTAAGCCACAATAAATACATCCTGTGGAAGAAAAAATAAAAGCAGAGAGACAGGAAGAAAGCCAGGAAATGATATTCTAAGGCAGAAAATTTCAAGAAGAAACTGTTGACATACCTGAACTGAAGAGAAGCCCTGGGAAAAAAGATGAAGCTTAGGCCCTGGGATTTACAAGGGGAAGAATGTTTATGAGCTGTTTGAGAGAAGCTTCCAAAGAGTTCTGTGGAATGAAGCCAGACCCCAGGGGATTAGGAGGAACTGGCCAATGAGCAAGTGGAGGAATTTTGACAGGATGGCCATTTCCATATTGGCCCATTAAGATTATTAATATAGGGCCAGGGATTTAGCTCAGTGGCACCGTGCCTGCCTTGCAAGCCAAGGTCCTGAGTTCGATCCCTGGTACCAAAGGAAAAAAAAGATTATTAATATACAGTACACTGGTACTTCGTACACAGACTTAATTTGATTTACAATTTTGGGGAAGATTGAGTTTGTGTTGGAAAGATGGCTGCAATTGTGTTTTTGCCTGATGTGGAGTTTGTGACTGGGAACAAAATCTAATCAAAGGGCCGGGGATTTAGCTCAGTGGTTTCGCCGCCTGCTGCACAAGCGCAAGGACCCGAGTTCAATCCCCGGTACCAAAAAAAAACCAACCACAAAATTTAATCAAATTTTGCTTTTGTTTGAGAACCAAATAGTTTCTGAACAGAGCTGTTCATGAACTGAGGCATTACTGTATCATAAACTGATGATATTTTGGACACTTTGCCATGGTGGCGGCATATAGACTTGGAACAAGTAAGTGTGAAAAACAACATTTTAGAAGCAAATGAACAAATAACAGGTTAGTATTTTAGGGCAGTGGGAAATCTTGTTATTCTTAGCAGATGGCTGTTATATTTTTGCATTCTTTTGCAAAACTTCAAAATGAGATCATGAGAGCTTATCTGTCATTTTGTTATAGGAAAAATATATGTCCCAAGCTGTTAGATGTCCAACGTGCTGAGTTCATGGTCTCACAACATTGAGGAATAAAGTCATGAACCAGGGTTGGGGATGTAGCTCAGTGGTGCAACCGCCTGCCTTGCAAGGTCAAGGTCCTGAGTTTGATCCCTGGTATTAAATAAATAAATAAAAAGGTCCCGAACCAAAGGATGAAGAATAGCTCCTGTATTTCCAGGAGGGGACCTGAGTGGGTAGCCACTGAAGCTCTTTGTCAGAAGTAATTTATACGGCAAAATCACAACACGGGTACAACGTGGGTCAAATGTGCAATCAACCTATTGGGTTACAAGTATAGTCACTTAGCTAATATTGACCCAATAGGAAAACGAGTCAAGCAGCAAATGTACATGGAAAGAACAAAGGAATTCTTGGAACAGGAGGAGGGTATGGGTCTAAGATGTTCTGGTCCCAGACCTATGCCTAGCTGGGCCCACTGGACCAGGTAATGATAATTACAGTATAATCTTAAGCTCTGTTTCCTCAAAGACCCAGCTATTGTGCCTCCATCCTGAGGCCTGGATCTCTTCAGCTTCATCTCCAGCCATAATTCTGATGCCTTTATTTTTTTGTGTTGACTTCTTTGAGGGCCCAATCTCTCTCTGACTGCATATTCATATCTATTTAATTTAGCTGTCTATAATAATTTGAGGCAATTCCCCTATTACCACACCACATTTGTTCAAACCTTTGGTAGTTATTAGCAATCAGTGGACCCTATTCACAAGCCTATACCTATGTTGTTTTTTGTTTTTGTTTTTTTTGGTACCAGGGATCGAACTCAGGACCTTGTGCTTGCAAGGCAGGCGAAGGAATCACTGAGTTAAATCCCCGGCCCTAAGGCTATACCTATGGATTCAACCATGTATGGATCAAAAATACTTGGAGAGGGGCTGGGGATTTAGCTCAGTGGTTTTGCCGCCTGCTGTGCAAGCCCAAGGACCCGAGTTCGATCCCCAGTACCTAAAAAAAAAAAAATTACTTGGAGAAACATTTGAACTGTGCTAAACATGTACAGACCTTTTTTCCTTCTTATTCATTCCCGAACAATATAGTATCACAATTACTACACAGCATTTACATTGTATTATATATTATTAGCAATCTAGAGATGAAGTATCAGGCAGATATGCACAGGACTGTGCAAATGCCATGGCTTTTGTTTGTTTTGTTTTGGTTTGGTTTGGTTTTTTGGTACTGGGGACTGGGGATCAACTCAGAACCTTGAGCTTTCCAGGCAGGTGAGGTTCTATTGTTTTGTTTTTTGAGATAGGGTCTCACTCTGTAGTTCAGGTTGGCCTTGAACTCACTATGTAGCCTAGCCTGGCCTTGAATTCCCAGAGATTCTCCTGCCTCAGCCTCCCAAGTGCTGAGATTATAGGCATGCCTGGCCATGGTATTTTATATAAGGGATTTTTTTTTTTTGTACCGGGGTTTGAACTCAGGTCCTTTTGCTTCCGAGGCAGGAGGCAGCACCACTGAACTAAATCCCCAGTCCTATATAAGGGATTTGAGAATCGTGGGATTTTGGTATCTTCGAGGAGATCCTGAAACTAATCTCTTATAGTTATGGAGGGACAACTGTATTTCAGAAAATTCCAGTCTAGGATACTATTTAACTTGCATTTGTAGGTCACTCAATGGTACCTTGTCATAATGCTGTGCACTGGGACAAGAATAACCTGTTAATGGTAGAATATGTCATATCATCAAGGGTTAACCAGATAAGCTTTGTAATTAAGCAGATCACTGGATTCTAGTGGTTGTGCCTCTTTCAAGCTATATCTTTTCAACTGTGCTGTTAACCTTTCTAAATTTTAGTATATTGTGTAAGATGGGGCTAATGATATTTACTCATAGAATTGTAGTGGAAGATGAACCTATAAAGCAAGTATTTGCACGTTTCTAAACAAAGCAAAGAGTAAAAAAATAATAACCTTAATAATAAGAAATAAGTTCTTGGGCTGGCAGTTTAGCTCAGTGGTTCCGGCACCTGCCTTGTAAGTGCAAGGCCCAGAGTTCGATCCCCAGTACCGAAAAAAAAAAAAAAGAAAAGAAAGAAGTTCTTTTGCAACATAAGAAATTGTATACAGTAGTATATATGGTTCTGTGGTAAAGACAAGTTGTTAGAATGAGTGTCACAATCTTTTCCAATCCAGTCATCCTAGAACAGGAAGAGCCAAAGTTCTATTTACCTAAGAACCAAACTTCTTAGTGACAGCAGTTTTAAAAAATTTCCCTTAAACATTAGGACAGGAAGGAGATAAAAATGTAGCTTGCTACTAGAAACTGCCTCTTGCTTCATTTTATTTTTTAATCCCATAACTACCCCACACATGCTTCAAGTTCAAGTTTAGAATTACCAGTAGCAGTAGCAGGGAGGTATCAAAACCAACCTGACTTGATTTATTGTGATAAAGATGTTGTTCCTTGAGCTTTCAAATATGACCTCCCTTTTTGGTTTTACAAGTTTTTTCAAGTCCCCTTCTTCAAAAGTAGCTACTGTCTTACTAAATAGCTATTTGCAAGTCAACCTGACAAATCACTGTAGAACGATTTCACAGTTTCCACAGGTGACAGAGGACACCCAAGATTCAGGACTCCAGCTTTGAGATAGGCATAAACCTTAAGCTCTAGGACGAGGTATAGGATCTAGGTAATAATTATTCCACTAGAGGGCAACATTTACTTAAATAAACTTGAAGGATCATTGGTCACAGGAATTAACACAGGACCTCAAGAGTGAGGGAGTCTTGGATAGGTTTCTGGGCTCTGCCTCCTGGATAATCTGAATCAGTAAGGGAAAGGAGCACAAAAAAAGGATTTGGAAATGTTTTTTTTTTCTTTCTTTTAACCGTCCAATTTTGGGAACCACTGGTTCACAGAGAAGTGAAAATAAGATTTTTTAAAAACTTACTTTCTTTCACCTCCTAGGCATATTTAGGTCCTGCTCCAGTCCTTGTTGAATCTAAAGGCATATTGTTTTCAACTTATGTGGCAAAGGAGGGCTTATTTTACATCAAGTCCATGGCCTTGGGTTTGCTTAGTGGATGCTATTCAATGAGTCTTTTATATGAACAGATCCACTTTGAAAGCACGCTTCAAAATATTTCCATTTTTATATTTATCAGCCATGCCAGCTTTTGCTTTATCATAGGTACCTGACAGGGGAGCAAGATTATGGGCAATACCACCTTAAATAAAACCAGAGCTTATCAGTCAAAATTGCCTATCTAGAGAAGTACAGTATCTGAAGCATGTGGTCTGGCTAAGCCTAAGAACTACCTCAGTGCTGCATAAGAAATCCTGAGATCGTGTAACAGTGCAATTAAGGCATGGAGATTGGGTCCAACTGAACGCAAGATAAATATACCTGCCTGGCCCAGTTCCTTGGACGATTTTTGTTTCCAGGATCTTTAAAGCTGATTTGTGAGTCAGACTGAGGTCAGCATTCCCCTTCATGTTTCATCTGCTGTGTTTACAGGGTCACAGTGACATTGTGAATTGTCAAAGGGCTGCCAGAGTTTCAGCACAGTGAGTTTCCCTCCCAGACTTACCATGTTCAGGAAAATACAGTAGAGAAGGGATTTGAAAACAGCTTTTAAGTCCACTTCTTTTTTAACCCCACCATGTGGTCTGATAGGCTCTGTTGTCAGCTTGCAATCTGGACAGGTAATCATTAAAGAACTTCTCCTGGGGTGGCTATAGACTCCTCCCTGGACACCTAGACACCATGCTCAGGTGTGCTGGGCTTCTGTTTCCCCATTTTTCTCTGCCAATCCCAAACCTCTGTTTGCAATTGGACATTTGAGTAACTTTTCAAAATGTGTCTAGAGCTTTCACAGTTCCCAAGATTTGTCCATGCTTAAACTGGTGTGTTGGGATTCTCCAGCATGGGTAGGATTAGACCCTTAGTTGTGAACCAAGTTAGGGAGTTGAGAAGTCTATGGGATTTGGGCTTCTGTGAGCATTTCTGTTCATAATAGTTGAGTAGGATTGACCCACAGTGCACTCCCCTGATGCTTTATTGAATTCTTTCTGGCGTTGCTTATACCTTTTCTCCCAAATGCTGAAAAATCTTGTGCTGTCATGTGAGCAAGTCAGAAAAAAATAGAGAATAACAAATACTTTTCCTTGTACTCCAAATCTTTCTTATTTATTTATTGAGACAGTCTCACTATGTAGTTCAGACTGGTCTTGTGTAGCCCAGGTTGGCCTGGAATTTGAGAGGATCCTCTTGCCTCAGCTCCCTAGTACTGGGAGTCTGCCACCACACACAGCAGTTCTTTCTTTTATTACAAACAACATGTCTTTCACCTTCCAATTTAGTGGCGGACAGCTTGAGATCCAGTGAGCAAACAGCTCCTGGGCTCTTTAATTCTGATTAATAGCCCTCAACACTCAAATAAAGCTTGTAGGAGTCCTTAACCCATCACCCACTCCCTCCAACGAGTTGTGACACATGTCATCTCAAGCTTCATGCTGTCACATATACAAATGTCACAAAAATACACGACTCAAAAAAAAAACAACCCCCCAAAATACACGACTCAAGTAGCCCAAACAGTTTCCTTACAATTTTTGCTGGTGGATGACTTGGCTGGGAACTGATGGCCTCTGGCCGAGATCTGGGGGAATTCTTGAGAGCAAAGAAAGGGAAGAAAGGGGTCTTTAGTGCTGGATGAGGCACAGCTGGAAGGGCCCTCGACCGTGAACTCTGCAACTGCCGTGCAGGCTTTAACGCGCACTTGCTGTAACCCCCGCCAGCTACTGAAACCCTCGCCCGGGAAGGCTCCTGAGTGATCCGCGCCGACGATTCCACCTCGGCGGGAAGGTGAAGAAGAAGCTCCTGAGCTCCCGGAACCGACCAGGTCCCGGCCTTTCTCTCCATCAGATTTGACTCCGCGGATCCTGTGGCTCGGTTAGTGGGACCACCAGGGGGAAAAGGGTGGTCAGTCCCCCACTAGCCTGCGTACAAGCTGCTCGCTTTGTTAGCCAAGCGCCCCTAGACGCCAGACAACGAGGAGGTACCCTTCTCTTCAGCGGTGCAGGGCAAAGGGCAGAAACCTACCCCGCCCCACCCCGCTCCCGGAGACAGCCCCGCCCCAGGTCCCCCTGGGCCCCGCCCCCAGACCACGGGACCGCCCTGCCAGCCCTCGCCCCCGCCCCAGATTGGCCCCGCCCCGACCGGAAGAAACGGCGGCAGCGCTTATAGGGCAGGGAATGGGGGTGCCGCCGCCACCTTGTCAGGTCTGCGTCCGCCGAAGCTCAGCCGCGGCCGCACTGTCGTCGCGGCGCCCCCGCCCAGTTCTCCGTGCGCACCGCCCCCGGAGCCGGCCCGTGGGTCCGGGAGCAGGGCCGAAACCTCGCCATGCGGGTCCGGCGTCTACTGCTACTGCTGGCGCTGTTGCTGCCCGGCCCTGGGGTGAGTGAGCGAGTGACCGGCGAGCGCGGCGCGGGGACAGCCGGCAGTCGCCGCGGCGCGGTGGCGGCCCGAGGCTGTGTGCCCAGCTGAAGCTCAGGCCGCTAGCGCCTTCCCGGCTCGAGTCGTGGCGGCTGCCGGCCACGCCAAGGCGTTCGCCACCAGCTCGGCTTTCGGGCCAGCGCGGCTGTCACGGGCTGCGGCTTCGGGGGGTCGTGCGGGCGCGACTTCGTGCTATCTCCAGAAGGCCTGGGCCCGGCGCAGGCTGCCCCCCTGCCGGACCCTCCACACAGGTGGGCTTGGGCTCTGCCTGGCTGTGGCCGCAGAAGGACTGACAGGGCCTCAGTGATCGAGGGGAAGAGGGTGACAAGAGTTTCGAATCCTTGTTTGAACTTTTAAAAAATGCGACTCTGGGAAGGGAATTCATCAGGGAATGGTAGGCAAGTAAGCATTTTTACTGAAGGACTACAGATTCTGCTTACCTGCCCTGCAGGTATTCGGAGGCAAGAGGCTTCCTTTTCTGCCCAAAGGCTTCGTGAAGAAAGTTAAGCTGTGGGAATTAGACTCTTTTAAGACCCCATCCATACAGGCCATCGGTGAAGCCACTTGAAAACTTTAAAATGAAAAATTTATCTCCTCACCAGAGATCACTGTGGAGCCGTCAGAACGTCTTTTTATCTTTTTCTAGCGGAGAGAAGGATGATAGGGTCCGGTTTACATTGTTTATTTAACTATTTACAACCTTTGCCCGGGCTGTGGATTTGGGCATCAAGGACATTTTGTAGGCAGACTTGGCTTTTTATCTTCTAGTTGGAAGAAGTGAGTGCTTTTGAAACACGTGTTGTTCAGGATGTGGGTATGGCACATTTGTGCAGGTTCTGTTTTTTTTTTTTTGGTACTGGGGATCGAACTCAGGACCTTGCACTTGTAAGGCAGGCGGTGGAACCACTGAGCTAAATCCCCAGCCCTGTGCAGGTTCTGTTTAATGACCTCTTTAAAGGTACTGTGTTCTCTTTAATATGGCATATCATGTACCAGCTGTCCAGGTGGAGAAGTGACATGTGAACCTTCAGGCCAGCCTCAATATGAACTCTGGTGAACTCTTTGAACTCTGATGCATTTTGGGGAAATAATTGTCTATGCTCTTGGAGTGACAAGAATTTGGAAACCAATGAAGATGTAAATAAGGTCACCTTTTTCAAATTCAGGTCTTTTGAGGGGGAGGTGGTTGAAAAGGATTTTGCTATGTAGTTGGGGCTGGCCTTGAACTCACTGCAGTCCTTCTTCCTCCGCCTTCCAAGTGCTGAGATTACAGGCTTCTGCCACCAGGCCTGGCTGAATTCAGGTCTTGTTTTGAAAAGGAAAATTTGTAAACACTCTTTGTGATAGAACTTAGGTAAATTAAGTCTTTCTTTTAGATAAAAGAAATCGACTTTTATAACTAGGTTCAGTTTTTGAACTTGGACACTTTACTTTGGATTTATTAACTCCTGCCTGGCATCTGTTGACTAGTGAAAGTGTAAACAGAATAGCCAAACATTTGACGTGGAAGTCAGTCATTTCATATTGTTATGTGCCAAGGTGTGCTTTTCTTAACCACGGTCTTTGTATTTGCTATTCTTTTGCTGAATTCAAATGTTCTTAGTTACTGAATAACTTAGACTAAGGAGCCAAAAATAACTATTTAGCATTAGTTGGGACTATAGTTTCAGTTCATGTAAATATTTCCAAATTGTATTTAGAAATCCATACTTCTCAGAATTCATGGTAAAATATTCCAGATCCATATCAAAAGGTTATATTTTACTGTAAATGCTTTTAGGTGAAAGGTCAGAATTTCACTTGTAGATTTTTCTCCCAGTAAAAGTTTTGAGCCCCAAACAGAGCAAGAATTATTATTGTAAAATTCTTGGTGAAATTTATAGCAAAGTTTGAATGTACACAGGGCAGCTAACAGGTCACTTGCTAGCTGTGGCCCCAGGCAAGCTATGTACTTTATAGGGACTCTGTTTCCTGATATGCGAAATGGGGACAGCTAACATGTGAAAGAAGGCACCTTGTACGTAGTAGATAATAAATGTAAATTCTCTACTTCGTGGATGAAGTGCCATAAGTTACTCTAAGTTGTTAGTTTTTGAATGCCTTTGCAGTATTTGGATTTTGTTTGTTTGTTTTTGTGGTACTGGGGATCGAACTCAGGACCATGCACTCGAAACACAGGCAAGGCACCTGTTGCAAGGCACCACTGAGCTAAATCCCTAGTCCTGGATGATATTTCTTTTTAATTGATGATGGAACTAGTGCACTGGAGGCAATACTTTTCTTTCAATGTATGAGACTTGAGGCTACCAGATCCAAAATATAATTAACATCAGAATTGATGAGCATTCACGCATATCTTTAGTTTTTTTTGTTTGTTTGTTTTTTGTTTTTTGAGACAGGGTCTCACTTTGTAGTGCAGGCTGGCCTTGAACTCCAGATCTTCCTGCCTCAGCCTCCTGAGTGGTAGGATTACAGGCATGCGCCACCATTCGTGACAAGGCTGTCTTTTGTTACTTGTCTTTTAGTCACAGTCTGGAGTTTTTCCTTTTTTCCTAGACCC